>NC_092351.1:81080067-81292595 GCF_963676685.1 Mytilus edulis | reverse complement strand
CTACGAAAACATGTTTAACTCCAAACGCCATTGTCATGATTATTATCTTACCTCCTATACATTTCCAGGAATATGATTGGTTAAAAGCGTCCGCGTGCAAACCGTGTATATTTGATATTAGGTTAGTAGGGAGGCGGGGCTTATCTCATACACGGTTAGTAGTGGAGTTACGTCCCTTTATATTCCTTATTAGGTAAGAAGGGGGCGGGGCTTATTTCATACACGGTTAGTAATGGTGGTATGTCCCTTTGTAAAAACAAAACGGTACTGAGAAAAATTCTTAAAAGTTCCAACAGACGAAGAAATTGATGATTAAGATTGAAACAAATTCATAAAACACATTTAAACCTTACAAGTCGTTATTGTTGGCATCTGTTTTTGAAGAATCAATGGAAGTATTTTCTTAGCGCTAACAGTATTGAAGACTTGCTCATTTTGAGAATCACTAGTCTTAATTTCACACGTTAAGATAGTCGGTAAGATAAATTCGTTACATAGTGTGCTAGTGACGTAATACGGTATATATGGGGTCAGTAAATTCCATATGGGGATTCGAGCTTCGCTCTCACCCCATATGGAATTTACTGACCCCATATATACCGTATTAGGTCACTAGCACACTATGTAACTAATAATATGGACTATATAAAATTGCTGTTTGGTGTGAACCAAGCTTTGCGTTGAAGACCAAACTACAACCTTTAATAGTTTACTTTTATAAATTGTGACTTGGATAGACAGTTGTCTTTGGTACTTACATGTATATGAGATCCAGTAATATCTATCTACAAGATTGAGAACACATGTTTTTGTAATAAATTTAAAAGATATTTAATTCTGTAATATCTGATAATATGTATCAGTTATTTGTGATTTTTCATTTGATGTGTACTCTCTGGTAATGTCAGTATCAGCATGATCAGTTGATTGGTTGTGATAAGAAAAATGGGGCAGTTTGCAATTGTCATGTGCAGGTACACCACATGTGGATCTTCTTTCCCCTCTCATTTATAAAATTGTGCATGATATTTATCACAGAAACGCACCAGTATTTTGGTGAATGAAACACTTGTCATATTAAATTAAAGTCAGAGGTGGAGTTAGAGGGTTTTTCGGGGGGCCTGGGCCACCCCTTTTTTAGGAAAATTTTTGTTGTTTTTATAGGGAATCACTGAAGCATGACTGGAGTTGGCCCCTTCTAAGGCAGTCAGTGGGTTCCCGCTTATGAAAATTTCTGGATCCACCACTGAAAGTTTGAGTAAAGTTAGATAAGGATTTATGACAAATTATTTTGAAATATGCACAGATAATGAATGAAAAATCTAGTAAATTAAAAAATAGGCACTATTATTAAAAGCTTTCCTTGCTTATTCACAAGGACATATCATATCCACCATGCTATTCCGATCTGAGTTTTTATTCATACATGTACATACATGTAGTCTGGTGCTGTTCCAAGTAGTCTTCTTTTTTCTGTTTCTTGAGAAGTATTTGTTTTACCTGTTCAGTCACTGTAAAGTGTTACAATTCATATTTAAACGCAACACATAAATAGTGACCAAAAAGGTATGGCTATCACATGAGAGAAGCTAGAAAAAAGTCAAATGTATACATTTTAAACATTTTTGTGGGACCATGAAAATGTGGTATATAGATAGATATGCATAGATAGACCATAGAACAAATAAGCAAACAATTCAAAGGAGATGTACATGTAAGATGAATTATGAAAGAAAGAGACATGGCCAGGGGCCCCAAACTTGACAGCATTTGGTGTTGAACAGGTAAAATGTTTGCAGTGACAATAAATATAGCCTTTGTTAGAGGTGACCCAGGTCGCCTTTCTCTAAATCAGCTATATTATACATATTTCTGGGCCGGGTTGAAAAATAAATGAAAATGGCTTTAAAAAAAGCTAATAGAAATACACCAAATTTGGGAGACATCTATTAAAATGTTTGAAATAATAAGAAAGTTGACAAGAACTAAGCTTTTTCAGATAATATACAGACTATTGCAGTCAGCCTATAATAGACTCTTTGCCTCCTGAAATGTTTGCTTATACACTGTGCTTTCCTATAATGATTTAAAATCAGTGTGATAGTTTTCTTGAAGAACACTGAGCGTACAGGTATTATGACAAGATAAATGTTGTGTTACATGTACATGTATCTACCCAAATAAGTAAAATATAAAAATTCTTGACTTCTAAAACCAGTGATTGATCTCCTGATTTATATCTCATCACTCTATGCAGATGCTGTGTGAAGAAAAAAATTGACTTACCAGTATGCTTCTATCCATTGAGTTGATTTATTATTAATTATTTTGCTTTGGATACACCTTATTGCTACAATATGTATATGTCTACCATTACAAACTGTACATGAACATCACATATATTCCATGTAAAATTTTGATGTTTTAATACAAAATATATGATGCCACAATGGAAAAGTAATTATTGTATGACGTTAATGGTTAAAATGGGACAGATTCTCAGGTCAGCTGGGACAATAAGGGGGGGGGGGGCTGGGGGAGGGGGCTTCTCCAGTCATGCTTCAGTGATTTCCTACATAATGATAATCAACCAAATATTAATGTTCGTCACGAAAAAAATATACTAAGTGTAAGACCTGATGAAGTGAATAAATTGAAATCAGACATATCAAATGAAGTTTTCAGTGCTTTTGATATATCAATGGGCAATCTGATGAGCTAAGCCTTTTTTGACTGATTTTTTATAGTTTGTTCTTATGTTGTACTGTTATACATGTACCACTGTCCAAGGTTAGGGGGAGGATGGGAATCCCGCTAACATGTTCTACCCCGCCACATTATTTATGTATGTTTCTGTCTCAAGTCAGGAGCCTGTAATTCAGTGGTTGTCGTTTGTTTATGTGTTACATATTTGTTTTTCCTTCATTTTTGTATATAAATAAGGCCTTGGTTTTCTGGTTTGAATTGTTATACATGTACAGTTTGCAACAGATAAAGCCACTATTGCATATCATTTACTTAAGGTCCCGACTTCCCCATGCATGTTATATGTAACTATTGTAACCCGACTTCCCGATGCATGTATATAACCATTGTTACCTGATTCCCTATACATGTAACCATTGTAACACTAAATCCCTAAATCATTGTAACCTAAATAACTTATGTAACCTCACAGCCATGAATAATGGGGTTGCCATGGTAACAAGATGGCTAAAAGGGATTCTTGCATGTGTGTAACCAGTGTAACCAATGTAACCATTAGGTCAATGGAGGTTACAAATGTACCAGGATTTGAGAATTTCTGAATATGATGATTTATGATAGTTTGTATGAGTGTAACCAATGTAACCAATGTAACCATTATGTCAATGGGGGTTACAAAACAAGGTAACTGAATTGGGCTATTCCAGAAATAATCCACCCCCCCCCCCCCCCCCCCCCCCCTATGGAAGACATTGGAATTCCAGACTTTTTTTCCTCGATTTTTTCTAAAATTCCAGACAAATTTCCAACCTCCACAAAAAATTTCCAAACTTGCACAAGAAATTCCATGAATTTTCCAAAGGGTAGAGTAATTTCCACACAATGTTTACTGGTAGTCGTTTAGAATTTCCAGAACAGATTTCTTTGCAAATCATTATTTCCATATTTCCAGACATATAAAACACGAAAGTTCTTTGTATGTATATCTCTTAAAAGACTCCAAAATAATGGGAGAGGAGACAAAACTTTGATACAGTGATAGTCTAGTTTAAATTTAGAGAGCAGGAGCATTAGAAATATTGTTTTATTCATTTTATAGGTTGCACTTTGTAAATACAGCTTTTTCACAGACTGTCTCTTTTGGGGGGATATATTATTCATAGATATTTTGTATTGTGTATGTACTGGTTCTAAGATATGATGGGTGGGGTAGGGATACTACGGAATTAAGTATAAATTATTTTAAAATCTTAGTTCTTGCATGTACATAAATGTTAAAAGTATATGCTGCACAGCCCTTTGGTTTGACCTTTGAATAAAATAGTAGTACATCTCAACAACTTTCCATTTTAGTATATAATTAAATATTTAGGAAACTTCATAGTAAAAGAGCGCACAGTTTGAGCTGTAAATGTACCCGTAATACATGTACCTATGCAAGCTTGCATTGTTTTTAATAATTTACAGAAGTGCAACATTTGTATTTGAAACAATTCAAGCTAAAAATTATATAAGAAGTGCAACTTACATGTATATAATTTTTAGCTTGAATTGTTTCAAATACAATGTATATACAAACTATTGAATGTTTATTGGGTGCAAAAGTCACAATAATTGGATTAATAGCATCTATGACTACTAGTGGAAAATTATATCCCATTGAAAGATAAAAACAGAGAAAATTTGGTTTGATCATGGAAGTATTATATGTTGAATATATATATATAATATTTCCATCAAATTCCATGGTTTGATAAATTTTTGATACCTTAATGACTGACCTTTGTTAAAACATCAAAAAATATATATATATCTTGATATATGATTATTTAAATGTAGCTTCAGACACTTGTGATGTAATCAAGAAGCTGATTATTTCAACCAAGTTATATATATATATTAAAATCTGTATTTTTCACCTTTTTCATATATATAAGGATTAATTAACACCAATAAATTGTGCAATTTAATTTGATATCTTAAATTTTCTGAAATTTAGGGTTTGTCCTATAACAATGTATAATATTATTAACAAATGCCAGATTTTAGGTCACTTCAGCTAAATAGCCATTACATTTACCAATTAACAGATAATTGATACATCATTTATTCAGGTTTTCAGGGGTTTTTTTTGGAAAAAAAGTGTTTCCAGTTTTCAAAAGAAATTGTTTTTGACCCTGAGAAAAAAAATTGTTTGTTTCACCCACAGCTGTCACTATATGTCTATATGTGATGCTAAAATTGAAAGAAACCATGACCTTACGTTGGAAAGCTAAGTCTAAATCCTAGTCAATTATGATTGAAGTTTAGGGCACTGCCTTGTGTAGTATTAAAGCCTCACACACATGTTATAGTTGACAGGCCAATGCGGTGGCGGATCCAGAACTTATGGTAAAAAGGGGGGGGCACTGACTGACTTAACTGACCTAAGGGATTGGGCTGCTCCAGTCAAGCTTCAGTGATTTCTTTTATAATCAACCTAATTTTTCTCACAAAAGGGGGGTCCCTTTATCTGGATCCCCCTATGCAATGAGCCAATGATATAGTGTTAGAATACTTAGAACACTTGGGCACTTAAAAGCCCTTGTTTTTGTTCAATAAACATTTAGATTTTAGATACACCCTAGGGTTGAAGTTAACAAAATAGCAATTACTCCCTCAAACCTTTAAGTAATATCAGGGGAACTTTAAAAGAAGATTCTTCTTACTCTATAATTGACGCCCGTCAAGCAAAAACCACCCTTATCGCATTTGACGTCGTTATCGGTAGTCAACGCTAGAAAGTAACGTAGAACAAACCGATACATTGCACGTTGACATTGAGATATTTTTTCTAAACATAGCGTTATCCATGCGAACTGAATAGTACATTCTTACATTACATTTAAATACTTCTGTAAAATAATGCCGTATTTACGATTTGAAATTTAATTTTGTGATAAATTTCTATTCAAACTTTTCAAATGCTTGTTTTGACATACGCTGTATATTCTTAGGCAGCAACCATTTGATTTTCTGGGGGGGCTATGGTTTTTTTTGGAAAAAAAAGTTTGTTTCCAGTTTTTTGAGAAAAAAATAATTTGTTTTTGATTCTGAGAAAAAAAATTTGTTTGTTTCACCCTCAGCTGCCACTATATGTGATGCTAAAATTGAAAGAAAAAAATTGTTTTCGACTTGTCGCGAAAAAAATAGATTGTTTTTCGCCGCAGGCGAAAAAAAAAGTTTGCACAGAAAAAAAAACCATAGCCCCCCCCCCAGAAAATCAAATGGTTGCTGCCTTATTGTCTTGAGCACGGCCGACACTCGGCTAACCGAGAGGTTGGTCGGTTAATCTATATTGAGTATGCGGCTATATGGGAGATTGGTCTGTTAATCGGGTTGGTTATAAGTCTGTTAAGAGTAAAACGTACAATGTAATGTTAAACTCTATCAAATATACAGATTTTTGGCATATTATACATGTTATAAGAACCAAATCAAAAAAAGAAAAGTGTCTGACAAAATGATATCTATCATAGAACATTTTCCACTTGTAAAAACATTTCATAGTCTACGCAGTTTTCAGTAAAATTAAAAGGCGTCGCGCAAGTATGTAGTATTCATGCTTATACGCATAGCAATTTTTTAATAAAAGTCGGAACAAACAATTTTAGATATCATTTAAAGGACACAAAATAGTACTTTGGGTCTAAAAAATAAATTTACATTGGTAAATATTTCATAATTGTAATATAACGTGAATATTACCACGTTTTAGTGATAATTATGGGAATAAAGTCTGTTAATGGGTTGGACAATTGAAATTGTGTCAGTTAAGAGTTATTTAGCCACAGTTATTTTTGCTACCTTTATATTATATTTTCCCATAGAAAAAGTTAAGAATGAGATGTTCCTAAGTTAAAAAAAAATATGATAAAACGGTGCAACAGTATCATACGGAAAAGAATTAGCGCCAAACATTTTTTTTAAAGTTTTCTTCCTATATTTGCGTTATAACGCAAACCTTTTGCGTTGGAACGCAAACCTTTGCGATAAAACACAGACATTTGCGTTGTAACGCAAACCTTTGCGAAATAACGCAAACCTCAAATATCTTGATTTCAATTGTTCATTAAGTTTTGTAAAATATGTCCGTCTGTCATTCATTTCGGTTATTATTTACTAGTAAGAGCATTTTTATTTTGACTTTCTTTGCATTTTATTGAAGGGTGTGTCACTTCAATATAGCGTGATATGGATTGGCCGCTGGAATATGCATGAATTTATTATTAATGTTTTCAATCAGCCTCAATTTTTGTGTCTGTTCAAAGTAGCACGTTCTCAAATCTGACTGAAAGTGTCTTTCTAATACAACACAGGGTACCGGTAAAATAAATATAAACTGTTCATCTGTCCAGTGCATATAACGTGTTGTCATTCTCATGTGCACATGATATTTGTCACTGGACGTTAAATCCTAATTCGTAAGCATCATCCAATTGGTTCTTTATTTCTATTATTTAATCATATGTTGTTTACAAATCATTCCCAAGAAGTAAATGGAAAGGAGCGAATGCAGCTACATTTGGTCATCTTAAGTTTTAATACATTTTATTCCGTTTAGTTCCTTTCTTCATAAGTGTAGAGGAGAACCGCAGTTGTCCGCATGTAAACTTCTAGCATTTGTCACCAATATGAGTACATCGCAATCCGTTACTGTTTCAACACCCAGGGGTATTTCATGTCTGTATTCTTAAACAATTATTATTTTTTCTCTCTTTTTTAGCAATGCATCACTCTCTACTGTCCTTATCTATTATTCTATATTCTGCGTCTCCATCCAGATTCTCATGTATACCATGAGGGTCCGGATTGGGGGTGTTGTTTATTTCTGTATTCTTTAAATTGTTATATGTCACGTTTCTCCCGTGACTTTTTTTCCTTTTAACTTTTATTTATCTTACTCATTATTCTTTCTCTATTCTTTATATTTTAGCATCCCAATATATTTTACTTACTGATGTTTAGTTACATTACGACGTTTATCTCTGATTTATATACTGGTTACCAATGTAGATGACAAGTTGGTGACATTAATGACAATTAAACAGAATCCACAGGACATATGCGACCATTCTTGGATGAAATAAACACTATTTTAATATTACACATTTTGAAACCGTTTTTATCAATTTTCAATTTCCTTTGTTTAAATTGTTCATTGTTCATGTGTTGTTTCCGTATATTTTATGTTTCATTGCTCATGTGTTGTTTCCGTATATTTTAGCCGCTCGTCTTGAGCCTACCCATTTGATCCGATAACACCCCATATAGCAATAAAATTATACTTTTATTGCCATTCACTCTTAACAGACCAATAAACAGACCGGGTTTTATACATCCGACCCATTAACAGACCAGGTTTTAAATAAAGATTGATTTATGTCACCAAAATACAGATTTTCGTGAAGATTTTTCACACAATGATTTCTGTATGGTTAACAAACATAATGCCTGTCTTCTTTCGATGTTCAAAATATTGCATGCACGTAAATTCAACCAACGTGTCATTTTGTGTACAGTTTGTGTGTGTAAAATGTGTATACATTTATTGATGAGTAACCTGCCTTTTCATTTTATAGATCGTACATTGAAGCTAGAAAAATAATAATTACACCACTGGATTCAGTACATTGAATTGTTTTGTTAGACATGAATATTTTTTATGATAAAAATATATTTAAAAAGTTATACAATGAAACATGCTGAACTTTCAATTATTTTCTCGATAACACCTGATTAACAGACTTTAGCCAACCCGATTAACAGACCAACCGCCGATATAGCCGCATACTCAATATAGATTAACCGACCAAACTCTCTGTTAGCCGAGTGTCGGCCGTGTTGAGAGGAATGCTTTATAACCAATATAATAAAGTCCCACACATCACCATGTCTCATTAATACATAGTACCACGATGTGTGATATGATACACGTATTAACCTTCTACAATATATAAACAATACCAATGTTGTGTAAAAAAAAACCCTCTTAAATATCCGCAACTGGAATTTTTTAATACTTTTAATACGGCAAGTTATTGTATGAAGTCAAGAACCTAAGAAAATAATTTAATATTTGTCGCAACATTATGCATGCTAAATGCGGAAAATCTTGCATGGTTAATCACACGAGAGAGTTTGCTTACAAGAAATTAGGTACGAAAGAGAAGAAAGTCTGTCTGAAATTTTTCGTCTTTTATTTTGCCACGCTTTAAGGAACATGTGTACTAAGTTTCAAGTTGATTGGACTTCAACTTCATCTAAAACTACCTTGACCAAAAACTTTAACCTGAACTGGGACGAACGAGCGGTACGTCGAACGAACGAACAGACCCACAGACCAGAAAACATAATGCCCTCTACTATCGTAGGTGGGGCATACAAATTTGCAATGCGTTTAAAACTGTTAGTTTGAAACAAATATCAGTTCATAATTATATCACTCACTTTTAAAAAGTGGGGGTATACTGTTTAACCCCTGTCTGTCCGTTAGTCAATCCATCCGTCAGTCCGTCCGTTCGTCCCATGAATATATTCGTCGCATATCTCTTAGGAACTACATTGTACATTACAAGGATTTTTGAAATTTGGTTTCAGGGTTTATATAATTCAGTTATATCGTGCGATGCGTTTTCAGATTCATCACTCAACAACTTCCTGTTTACCGAAATATTTCGGCGGGGGTATCATCAGTAAGCAGTAACTCAATGTTTCACTTGTTTTATAACTGCTTTAGAAGTTTACTTAAATCTCCTACAAAAATCGCCAAAATCGGCTTTAGAGATCCCGGCCACTCATCTTCTAAGTGGAAAGGGGATGGAACCCACTCGGATCATACGGCACAAAAACTATAATAAACCTAAAATTTGGTTCTTTGGCCAGGATGTTGTCTTTTTGACAGATTCTGCATTTCCTTTCTCAATTTTATTCAGGACAAGTTTTATCTTTATTCTCGTTTTACATTTTCTAAAAGTAAACAAAATATAGGTGTTCTGCATCCATTCGAAAACAAATCTTTTAATCTTTTATTCTTAAATGGTCTGTGTGGTAGGCCATGAAGAAACAAAACAACAAAGTAAGGAAGAAAAATCATCAGTGATCATTATAAAATAAAAAAAAAGCTAGAGGCTTGAGTTAATTCGAAAAATTGGATGCATACACGAGATTGTTTAAGCTGGTTAATCATTGTTACAATGTTGTCAAAAATATGTATACTATTTAATGGTCAGTTCAATTTCGTTGTATTAATTTTCTTTGATTGTGAATAAAATGAGATGCGGGATATTGTTTGACTAAAATTGAGTTGTTAACTTGATTGAAATAAATATGCAACTCTAGTACAAAAGGTTATACAACGACGAGCAGACAATTTTTAAATTGATGATTTTGACTTAATGATCAGGAGTCACTGACTGTATCACCCGTCGTGTAAATCTCTAAATTCACGGATAGATAAGGTTAACAATCCGATAATAAACTTTCAATGGTATTTTTTAACGCCATGTAAAATCAGTTTTAAATCATTTCTATTAATTAAAGTGGGTGAGGATAAAACAAAAGCTATAGTGTTTGGTGCAATTTATTTTTTATTATTAAAAAAATGCTAGTTTTAATATGAATGAAATATTTGTCACTGGATAATAAGCAAACAGCAGAAACAGAAACAAATGCAATTTTGCAATGTTGCATTAATTTTCAAAAAGATGATGCTGGATATATTACAATGATCTGTAAACATGAGACAAGGACTAATTGAGGCAGCACAAGCTGAAAAAAACCCATATAATTAGATCACATCAAATAATCTTGTTGTTCTTCATATTTTTTTTCAATCTTGAAATGTCATACTTTAGATGTTATAAAACAATCTATTTTACTTTTGCATAATATTGAAATTTTCAAGTTCACTTCGAATCAAATTTCTCTGATAAGGGATATCCAGGCGAACTTATTATAATTATAGTAATACATAAAAATAGTTGATATTTATTACGAACACGGACAGATTGAAATTTTGCACTTGAGATATATTTTTAATGTTATTTAATAAAGTTTTCAAATGTTATTTTTCGTTTAAATCACTTATAGTTTAACGTGCATTTTAGTTTGTTTTGTAAACAATGACATGCGTATATATTTATTGCAAGAAATATATCTGAAACGGATGAAATTGCACACGCAGCTGCAGTTCTCATTTAACGATAACATTGAAGATAGTACATGTAGAAATGAACTATTCAAAGAAGGCAAAGATATGTATTTATTGGGTAAATTAAAATAAAACGGCGTAGATAAATCCCGTTCTAGATACGGAGAGCGAAAGCGAACACATTTTACATAAACTTTTGACGACATATAAGTTTGTCGAGATGTGTTTCTGTTACATATAGTATTCGAGAGTCCCGTTTAAAATCTTTGATTAAACACATCAACAGTAAAAGAAATACCAAGAAAATATCAAAATTTTAATAGACGTCCAAAAAATACATTTTCATTGGTACAATATTTGAAAAAATATGCTAGTCTGCATGGTTTACCACAAACAGTACCTCATAACAGACATGACTCTGAACCTCAGATTGTGTTATCTTCTTGTGAATCAAAATAGTCGGGTTTTGACATATATATATATCAGCATTTCAGACAAATGGAACTGGATGTAGATATAAGAAGATGAATATGAGTGCCAATGAAACAACTCACCATCCATGTCATAATTTAAAAAAGTAAACCCTTATAGGTCAAAGTACGGTCTTCAACACGGAGCATCTATAGACTAGATATGTCCACTGAACAGAATGGACAAATGTCCGGTCGCCTTGCTGTCCGCACATAATATTTACATCTATATATTCTGATGAGTGTCGTAGATGGGACTCTTATACTAGTACATGTATAATAGTCCCAGGTCGTAGTTATAGGCCTTCAACATTGAAATAAAACATACCGTATCGTCGGCTATAAAAGACCCTCTTATGAAAAATATGAAACAATTAAATTAATTACAGCCGATTCCATTGAGTGTGTAGGCAAAGGTAATATATTTGGTTAGCTAAGGAATACGACCATCCTTTTGGAGTAGCCTGGTCTTACAGACAGATTGATTGGTTATCTGTCGGATGAGTCTACTTTCAAAGGAGTGTAGTTTACCTGAACTAGAAATGACTTCACGGTTAAGCTAGCCGCGAATCAAGCTAACCAAAGATATTACATTTGTCTTCACACTCAATAGAATCGGCTGTAAATTAATACCAGTATTAAACGCCCTATTGGCAAAATATATTCCACTCCTTTAGATTAAATAATCAAACACTGACCTTCCACGACAAATTCCCACATTGAGCTCCTTTAACCTATATTTCATTTCTAATTTTATTGTCAATTTGATTTTGAATGGCCAAACTGTTTTAACTGGCAATATGAATTGATCATCAATCTGAACCTGAGAAAGATCGAATAAGAGTAAAAATTAGTCAAGTTAATATCAAATAAATACAAACAGACACCACGCGTAAAATCATAAATCATAAACAGAAACCTCAGATGACCATGTCTTAAAATCAAACGAGTGAAACAAAAAATAACACAGAAATTTAAAAATTGAGCAACACGAACCCCATGAAATATTGTTCTGTTATTGTAGGAGAAAAAAATCGGTATATGACTGACTATCTTGCTTTGTGTGTGCTACATGTAACTGGACGATATAAAAAAATAAGCCTTTGTTCATACTAAACGTTTGGTAGATTTCGTCAAGCAAAAAAAAATAAATATTGACGATCAAACTGTGATACTGCATCGCATGTGGCAGAATTCTTCCAAAAATCATCATTAATAAGATAAGTCGGTTAACATTGTAAGCAAGAGAACGATGAAACTACTTAGACAATGGAGAGATTAGAAACCAATTGTATCTGTTTTGATTAAACCTATTCTATGGTATCAGAAAGTACCATTATTTAATCGTTGCTCATGATAAATCAGAAATTAATTTTACAAAAAAAAAATGAACTAAATAAAAAGAAATAGAAACTCTTCATCATCCTTTATACTAGTTCGTTAAGTTGGCTCGTCCTGTAGTTATTCCTGCAGCCAGAATTGCACGTGTTAGGTAGGAACATCTATGTTAAAAAAAATCGTCCATATGCTAGGAAGGAATATCAGGCTACATTTTGTCAAGTACCAGGAGAAGAGTAAAGTAGTAAATTGCAGCAAACTTAAATCGACGTCAAAGTGTATGATTCCAACGTTACGTTGAATTTTACGTTAGAACACATTTCATGTGTTACCAAAATTGAAATTTCTCAACTAATTTTTCACCGATCGTTTTCAAATTTTTTACATTGAGTTGGCATACGTATTTTCTGTTTAATTAATAAAAAATCTGATAATTCATAATTTTTGCCATAAGGGTCGTTTTTGCTTGTCGGGCGTCAATTATATATAAATACCTGACATGTAGAGTAAAATTAGATTTCTTTTGTCCATTCTTATTCTTCCATAGTATACTTATCAATAATTATTTAGCAGTCAATCTTTAGATATCGAAGTGAAAGATTTTGAATAACTTTGTCAAACTTTCATGAAATTTTGATTTTATTTTTATTGTAAAGATATAATAATTCATATTCAAGAGATAAACAGGGTCATATCGCAGATTGGTATTTTAGGGGAGGTCGCCACCTTAATGCGGGGTTCACACATTGCCGATTATTGCTCCTGATTGAAATCAGACAGCGATACGACAAGAAAAGTGAAAAAGTCGGATTAGTATCCTTAATTATCTGGTCTGAGTGGAATGTCCTATTATTGTCTGAACGCAGTAGTTTTAGTTCGTAACAGATTCCTACTGGTCGTAAAGGGTCCGGATAGTTCGGCAAAGCACCCCGACAGTTAGGTGCGTCCCGTAACATTCGGGGAAACTCAGCCTATTGATCAGACTTTTAATAACTTTTAATCGGGAATGGTCCTGTCAAGGACGGTAAAAAAATCGTGAATGTGTGACCCCAGCTTAAAGAGCTACCACTAAGCTAAAAAGCAACATTTTAATTCAACAGATCACATTATTTAATAGTTGACATGATTGATATTCAATAGTACAAAAATCGAAGTGTGAGCAATATTTCATCTAAATCATTTGTAATCAGCTGGTGATCCTATAAGTTAACAGAAAACTAGTACATGTATTATTTGCAACTTTTGATCTAAAGATTTATAGTTCTGCAGCGAATGAAAGAATGAACCTTAATAACTTCTTCTGACCAATTTACAGCACAATGCGTAGAACCGTGATTATTTTTCCATTCAGTAAAACAAGTAAATGTGTCCCAGGCACTCGCATGATTATTTTCTGTATTAAGGGATAATTTTATAGAAATTTATCCACCTATAATTTTTAGTGCAAATCATTTCTATGGCCTTTTTTTGATACTGTACTGTGTAGCAATGTTTTTTTTTTCCAGGAAATGTTTTAATTATTAAAAGGGAGACTTTTGTCAGAGACCACCCCTTCTGTTTTTCATTTTTATTTTATTACTGTTTTAATTTTTTTCTCATAATCTTAATAAAATTTGATAATTTGAATTTTGAATTTCTGATTTTCTTACTATTTCAACCTTAGTATTTCAATAAATGTTGAATTAAGTGTTTAATGGTAAGAATTTTGTCATAGAAGAATATCTGTTTACATGTGTGGTTTTCATGACAATGGCCATTAATTAGTTCTGCACAGTGAGAAATTTGTAGGAGCTGAGATGTTCATACAAACTATTTTATAGCTCATTTCACTAATTCACCAATGTTCTATTTCTTTTGAAACATATGAATAGGTTTTAATAGGATATAGCACCTATGGAAGAATCTGTTTTAATAAGATGCCAGTATTTCCTGCATACCTTTTGAAGTTTTTCTGCTTGAGGATGATAATATATAATGATTGATACATTGCATCGATTTTCAACTTGGTTCTTTTTCTTTATTTTACCTTGTCTGTCTTGTAATTTGACTATAATTTGATATAATTTGTTTTACCAATTTCAGTTAATAAAAGTCTTTTTTTTTCTGGTTTGTGTTTCTAGGTTATGAATAACTTTGCCTTCAATATAGGATTTAAAGTTCCAAATGGGGTGGTTTGAGTTTTTATGAAGATATTGGAATTTTTCTGTGTTTTTTTATAGCATGTCATATCTTAAACACCAGTATTTTCATGTGTTTGTCTTGGAAGACTTAAAGGTCTAGAAATTTTATGGATGCTTAATGCATTCATAAGTGAACTTCAGCAGGTAGTGTTGTTGAATAACTTGCATTTTCAAACAGGAAATTCAATTTTATTAAGTGGTAGGGATGAGCTGGTCACCATGGTCACTATTTCAAGCTTCATTACATTTATCATGATAAAATTTGGACATTTAGATGAAGGTCAAGTTTTCAACTTGCCTGTTTATATCACAAGTGTCTGAAACTAATTAGATGTCATAATCTTGTGATGTTTGTAAATGTTTCCAATAGTGTGGTCAAATCAATTATCTCTTAATCAATTTTCCCATGCATTCTTAACAGCTATTAATTTGCTGTTTGTGCTTTTATTAAATCCCATTATTTTGACATTTTCACATTAATAATATCAGAGACATATATTATACAATTATATATATCTCTGATAATAAAGAAACACTACATTACAATCCTTAAAAGAAATTCTGATGCGTTTATAGGAAATTCCAATGTAACTTTTAATTGTTTAATATACTACAGGATTATTATATTAATTATAAAAAAATTTATATGCTTTTAAGACAGATATTCATTTTTAATTTAAGTAAAAATATGAAATGAAAAGGGTGGGGTATGTGCTTGAAATAATGTTGTACGTCATGTATACTCTGGTAAACCTACAAAAAGTAGTTTTTAGTCAGGAATATGTTCACGCTAAAGTTTTAGAGATGATTCTCTTGGTTATGACTGCATATACATGTACAATTCCAGGATTTTTTTGTATATTTAGACAGAAACAGATAATTTCCAGACAAAAAATTCAAAACTGATGTCTTCCATAGGTATTGCTTCTGACCTTTACACTCAAATTTCCAGACATATTGACAGCATCATGAAAAAAAATCCAGTATTTTTAAGTACAATTATGATTTCAAATGCTGGAATTCCGGAAAATTTTGGCAATGGTGAAAAATATTTCCATGGATTTTTTTTTTCACAACTGATGTCTTCCATAGGGGGGGGGGTTTATTTCTGGAATAGCCCATTATGGTGCACATTTTGTGCCTTATATGCACTATAGTATCCTATAGTGCACTAAAACCCTTGCCAATAAAAATACCGTTATGCTTGGTGTAGGCTTCTTTGCACATAAGAAACCATATTGCTCACCTTGTAATTTTTGTATTCTAATCACTATCGTCGGGTTTGTTTATTTACACCAGAAATCAATGAAGCGATGAAAGTGCTGGAAACGAAATTACATCTTCGGTAAATTCCGTGATTTAAATATTTTCTAATCAATATGTCCAAGCAATGAAAAATAAATGGTTATTATTTTTATACATAGAGTATACGTTTTGTGTATTAACTATTTAAAATCTAAGCTTTATACGAAGAAATCTAACACAAAAGTATCTCAATCATTTAACCGTTTTAATACGCAGTTTAAAGTGTAAATTATACACATTACTGTTCTATTTTTAGAGAATAGCAATAATACATAAATGTACAGTTTCTTACCAAAATAGCAACATAATTTCAAGATTAAATCATCACATTGTCACATGATTGTATAATCTGTACCAAATTGACAGTTTGTGGTGAGTTATCATCATAACTAATCACTAAAGCAAATGAACACTTTATCATAATATGTACCTATAACCTAGTATCATGATTTCAATCCGACCCCACTTACGGACGCGTTGAACATATAATGCATGCCACTCATTAATAGCCAATCAGACGTTAAAATGACCTTCATTTCCCCCATAATCATTCCGGAAACAGCCACGAAGCAGCCATTAGATAGTATTTATAACCAATGAAATAACAGAAATACCGTTAACAGATTTACCCGAACCTGACGTTTAGCCTCTGACTAATTAGACCGTATCACCATGGTGATTCGGTAATGATCAAATCTTCTAGTATCGTCTATAAACTTGGAAACTGCATATTGTATGTCTGCACTGGCTTCTGTGTTAAGTAATTCTTCTAGATCTAGATTAAGTGTTCCTGTTTTGAAATATATTGACTGGCGGAGTTTTTCTCTATCCAAACTGTAATTGTCACAAGATAATAAAAAATGCTCTACAGATTCTATTTCTCCGCAAGTACATTTGTTGTCTTCTACATGTCTGTTAATGAAATGTTGATACCCCTTTAGTTTGGAGTATTCTGATCTGAGACTGTTTAGTATATTGAAGTGTTTTTGTTATGGGAAGTCGAGTTTGATTCTTTTTGATGCATCTGGGTGATGATTAAAAAATCTTCTCCCAACCTCACTAGATTCCCATTGTGTCTTCAATTTTTTAATGACTGATGTTCTCGCCGCTTGTTTGATGTCTTGTTTTGTCGTGATTGAAGACATTTCCTCCCTATTATCTGCCTCTTTTGCCGCTGCTTTTGCCAGACGGTCAGCCTGTTCATTTCCCTCTAAATATCAGAGTGCCCCGGTGTCCAAATGATTTTGATACTAAAACCCTTTTGTTCCAATTTTATTTTCCTGTTTTTGATTTCTTGTATGGTTTTGTGATAGTTTTCTGATTTCCAATTTAAGGTTATAATGCCTACGGCGGATTGGCTGTCAGAGTATATGTTAAGTTGTTTAACATTGCGGTAATTATAATTGTCTATTTTTTCCAGCACAAGTTTAATGGCTACTAGCTCTGCTAGTAGTATTGATCCTCTGTTTGATACAGGTACTGTATTGTTTCCTCCTCTTCATTATTGTATATAATGGCTCCTGTACCACAAGGCCCAGGATTTCCCATGCATGAGCCATCTGTGAATGCCACTGTTGTATTTGGAGGAAGTTCTTCTAATTGTTGTTTTATAAGTCTTTGTCCTTCAATGGCTTGTTCACTGGTTCTTGTTTTGGAAGTTCCCAATGTGGTCCAGTACTCCGGTGCCCTTCTAATTGCACACATGCCACGACATTCATATTGCTGTTCAATATTATTTACTTCAATTGATGTTTCCTTCTTCATATCATCTGCCTGTAGTATCATTTTTCCAATTGGAGAGATGTACAACATAAGTTTCCGGATTAGATTCTGTTTTCCAGTTTTCTAGCTTTTTCTTAATTGGGACTGTTGTAAAAGATGAGGTAATTTTTGCCAATTCTCTAATTGCTATTTCTTCTCTTCTCAGTTCTAAAGGTAAGACTCCAACAATTATCTGAAGAACTTCAAGGCTGGAAGTTGAAGGCATATTAAGGCATAAGGCAAGGCCATGTCTTTGAACCTCATCCAACTTGTGTAGGTTTGTTGAATTTCCAATCTGCCAAACACAGCTTGCATATGTGATGGTTGAACAAACAAGACTTTGGTAAATTTCTATTAGTCTTTTTGTTGGAATATTAGCTATACCCTTAATTTCTCTAATTATTCCTAATGATCTTTTTGCTGTTTTCAGTACATTATCTATATGAGTATTGAAAGTCAGTTTTTGGTCAAGTGTAACTCTAAGAATTTTAGGATTGTTGTTGTGTTTTAAAGTTCCATTACCAAGCTTAAGTAGAACGGATGTAGTATTTTGTATACTTTTACTGAAAATACAATATTCTGTTTTTTCTACACTCAATTTCATCCTCCATTTGTTGCTCCATTCATTCACCTTGTCAATATCTGTTTGAAGATCTTGTTGTAGAATATTGATGTCCTCACCTGTGTGCCATATGGTTGCATCATCTGCAAATTTACATTTCTGTGCCAGAACGGTTTGAAAAATATCTGCTATAAAGATGTTGAACAAAATAGGGGATAAGACTGAACCTTGTGGTAATCCTGTATGTGTTTTAAATAGTTCTCCTTTTGTGTTGTTGATGTTGATTACTGCTTCACGGTTATTTAAAAATGAATGAACCCATTTCCAGATTTTTCCTTTGATTCCATATTGATAAAGTTTTACTAATAATCCTTCTCGCCATATACTGTCATAGGCTTTTTCAAAGTCAATGAACAAAGCAAGCGTAATAATTTTCTTGTTGAATCCCCCATATATTGATTGGATGAGTGACAATAAAGCATTGACTGTTGATCTGTATTGTCTAAATCCTTCCTGTTCATTATCAATGATGTTGTTGGTTTCCACATATTCTTCTATTCTGTATAGAACTATTCTTTCCATCAGTTTGGATACTACACTGGTTAAACTAATTGGCCGGTATGCTGAAGGGTTATTGTAACTAAGTTTGTGTGCTTTCTTCAAAAATTTTACATTTGCCATTTTCCAATTTTGTGGAAGTATTCCTTCTTCCCATGATCTGTTCATAATTTCTAATAATTTGTCTAAAAATTCTTTTCCAGCATTAATAAACAGCTCTGGAAAAAATCCATCTGGTCCTGGTGCAGTTTCTTTCTTCAGTCTGAAGATGGATCCCTCCAATTCATCCATGGTAATACTTTGGTTATATTTGTCATCATCCATTTCTTGGTTGTCACTATCTAATGTTATGTTGATGTATTCTTTAGTTGTTTCCTCATAAAACTTGTTGTCAAATTTTCTTGGGTCTAGGTGTTTTCCTCCAAAAAATACTTTTTCCAATTCCTTTGACTTTTCTTTCTCATCGAAAATTACATTGCCATCATATTTTATGAAAGGAAGTACCTTGTTGTCTGAGGTTTTCTTGGTTAATTTTTTGAAAGCTCCCCATCTTTCCTTTGGTGTTTTTCCTGATCCTATCACATCACATAGTGTTGTTGACCATTCATTTTGGGCTTTATCTTTGATTACTTCTAAGTTCTTTTCCGCATCTATTATTTTATTAAAATTTTGAGGGATACTTCTTTCTTTAAAATGTCTCTGTGTCTTGTTTAACTCTTTTTTTGCTAACTTTACATCTTCATTCCACCATACAGGATGTTTAACTTTTGGTCTATTTTGATGATATTTATATTTCGGTATTACCTGTTCCATACATGCTGTCATACAACTTTCAAAACATTCATACCATACTTCCAAAGAGTCATCATCTTTCAAAAGCATATCTTTGAAATATTCTTCTGTGGTTTCCTTCCACTCTTCCCAATTCCATTTCCTTATATTCCAATTTTCTTCATCCTTATTGCTTGTCATTGAATTTCCCTTTTTAATTCCCATATTCAAATCTAACATTATACAAATGTGGTCTGATGTAACTTTTTCATGTGTTAGTGTTGTACACTCTTCCACAATATTATAAATGTTCTGTGATATTAGGGCTAGGTCTATAATACTGTCACAATTTCTACGTGTTGCTTGTCCATCATTTACACAAATTAAACTTGTTTTTGTCATACATTGTTCCAAAAGTTCTCCATGTTTGTTTTCTGTTTTGTTGTTCCATTCAAATGATTTTGCATTGAGATCTCCTAGAATTACCAAATTTTCCAGCTTCTGTGTATTAATTTCTAAACATAATTTCTTCATATGTTCTGTATTTTCTGGGGTAATATATGGCACCCATAAGTTTATCTTCTTATTTTGTTGGTCTTTTATTTCCAGACAGACCATACGAAATCATATTTTTCATATTGTTGTATTCTTTCTGCCACAAATTCCAAATTTGGCTTGATGCATATTGCCGATCCTCCTCTTGATTTATCTGGTCGTGGTGAACTAAAAATTTGCCAGTTTTCAAATTTCAATGGATTTTGTTTTGATTCAAATGTTTCATTGATGATTAAAATATCTATATCATAATTTCTTACAATATCTTTTAATTCCACTGCAGTTTTAAATGATTGTGCATTGATAAATAACAGTCTCATGGGGATTAAATATATTATGGTATGTTTCTGCTTAAATGGTGTTTCTAAATTTTCTTTGATTAACAAATCTAATGAATTCTGGACATTTTGATGATGATGATTTGTGAGACCCTCCACAGTTACAACATTGGGATGGTTTAGTACAGTACTGTTCCTTGCAACTTTCAGAGCCACAGTTGTTACAACAGCTGTCAGATTTACATTGATTAGAAGAATGACCAAGATGTTGACACTTAAAACAGCGAATAAATCTATAGTTTCTTCTTTTCTCCACAAAAATAATGTTGTTCCCATATGATAAATTATGAAGTTCTTGGTTTAAGGTTTGTCTTAAGTCTTGTGGAGTGTCAAATTCTATCTTTACAATTGGCATAGGTTTTTTAGTATCCCAATATCTAATTCTGGTTACCTTTGTTATTTGTGCTGTTGTTTGTTTTTCGATTTGGCTTTTAATATCTTGGATATTTTTGTGTATAGGTATATCACGAATGAATCCAATTGATTCTCTGTGTGGTCTTATAGACGCTGGAAGATGTATATTACTTTCTTTCCCAAATATTTTTTCTGTATTATAGGTTTTAAATTCTGTCAAATCCTCTTTCTTTTCAAAGTGTAAGGCTATTCCACCAAGTGGTAATTTGTAAGCTAGTTTGACCTTTTCTGCTCTCTTTTCTAGGGTACAGAGCTCTTTTCTTATTTCTTTACTGCTTGAAAATATTTCTTGATTTTCTATATTGTCTATAACTAATATAAGGTTTGGATCGCTTTTTTCAATCCTTTTTGTAGTTTTTTTTTTTTATTTCTTTTTCTGATTGTTTGTCACTTTCAACAGACTTGGTTTTCTTTATGTCTTCTGTCTTTGGTTCTTCTTTTTGTACCTTGTTTAATTCTATATTTACAGTTAAATGATTCTCTGTTATTCTTTTAGCCCTTTGGATTATGTGGTTTTGTTTGATGACACAAAATGCACATTTAAATTTTATTCTGAAAGTTGTATACTTATTTGAATCTCTATTACTAATTCCAGCACAGTTACAATGCCACCAGCATCTACAGTCATCACATTCAATCCAGTCTGTTTCAGATGAGCATTTATGTTGACCGCATCCAATGCAAATGTCATATTCTTTAAATATGGGTTCAATATCTGTATCTTTTATTTTTGTAGGTGTTTGTGTTGGGGTCACAGTTTTATTTATTTAGTTTTTTACCTGTTTTGGTGCCTTTGGGCTGAAGAAATCTTTTGGTTTCCCGTTTCTTTTACTTCTTCTCAACATATTTCATGGGGGCTGCCATTTTGAATATGTGACGTCATAATTAATGTTTGTAAACAACGAATGTTTTTCTGGTTTAATCCGATTACGTTTGTTAAAAAAGTAAGTAAATCTAATCTTACCGCATTATTCTTTTGAAATATATTCTCCTATCCTATTAAAAACATGTTCAAAAAATGAATACTTCCTCAGTTATTAGTTTAGCATTTGTCCTGTTGCCATGGACGCTTTCCATACAAGTTCACTTCGATCAATGTTTTTTTCCACTAAATTTACTGAAAGTGTTTGTAATAACGGCTGCAAAATGTTTTTAAAACTGTAATAAGTCTATGTTGATCTTTTCACTACTGAATAATTCCTCAATATATATGAATTTTACTAAATTTTAAAATATACGGAGCTCCTTTCAAAACAGCTGATTGACAACAGCGCCACCTATCACATATCAAGTTCTTTGTATCAACTGTCTGACCATTTCAAACATCAGCAGACGAGCGTCCTTTCGCGTCATATTATAAAAAAACGACAACGGTGAAAAGATTTCCGGTTTTCCGTATTCCCTCGAGGATCCAAGCTTTCGTACATTTATAAGGAACGACATCAAAAGATCGATGTAGGATAAAAAACTTAAATCCAATAGTCTGGGGGTGGGGGGGGGGGTGTAAAATTCTGCAAGTTTTGTAAAATCGATTTTTACATATATATTCCTATTGGTAAATCAATTTTTCCCAAATTAAGTTAAGAGGGGGGGGGGAAGGGGGGGGGGGGGTCAGTGAAAAAACTATGTGAATTAAGTTTTTTATCCTACATTGAACTTTTGATGTCGTCCCTTACGGCCTTTACGTATAATATCATATGTGAGAGTTAACTTGGTCTGGAATCGAGAATGGGGAATTAAATAAGGACAAAAAAAAAAAACCAAAGTTAGTTAAAAAGCAAAAATAAAGAATAAAGGATCATTATTCTCAGAGCATATATATGTCTCTGGAAGAATCATGAGAATAAAGAAAAACTAAATAAAGAATATTCAATCATTTATCTATTATTTTATAACTCATTCACATTTTGTTCCATTCATAATTAAATAACTGTGCTGAGGGGGGGGGGGGGGGGGGGGCATGATGGTGAAGTTTGGAAAATTGACAAACGAGAATTACTCTAAATCAGAGAATGTAAATGTTAGACAGTTAGAGTGTAATAAATAAAATATATATTTTACAAAATGAGGCCAAAGAAAACACAGATTTTTGTTATTACTAATAAGAGTCTGCAATTTGAGTATCACTGTCAGTGGCGGTTCCAGAGGGTGGGCGGGGTGCGTAGAGGGCATACGCACCCTTTGCTTGGACATTTTTTTTGTAAACTGATTAATCAGACAAAGCTTCAAGACAAGACTTCGAGAACTTTGCCATTTCCCGTGCATTATTTTTTTATGCGACAATTCTTTACTTATAATGATGTTTTTTGCTGGTATTTACTGATTATTTAAGGTCACGTGATTCGTTATGGTGGAGTTGACCAGTTCGCCGTAAAAACGTCACTCAGTCATTTTGAAATTCAAATTACAGTAACACATGGATAGGTGTGTTCTCATTTCGCCTTAACTGTGAATTCCAGGTAAAAAAGGTAAGAAATATACTAAGGCCAGGTGGGAATTGAACTAAGGCGAAATGTGAATTTAGATAAAAATACTAAATAAACAAATTTAACCTCTGTGTTTTTATAGCAATTTAAACGACATGTAATTAGGGAATTGTTTCTCTTGAGTGAATATTTTTAATAAAAGTGACCATTTTTTTTTTATTTCAAAAGTTGTGAAATCAGGAAAAATCTACAATAAAAACATTTTTGAGTAGGAAAGTTGCTTCTCTTGAAATATTGTCTAAAAATCTAAATAATTTATTCATCCTTTACATAATGAAACACACAAAAAGTTTAATAGAACAAAAAAAACATGTCTTCCCACAGACTTGTTTATTATATAACAGAAACTTTAATAAAAAAAATAAAAACTGTGCTAATTATATCTAATAAATTTGTAAGGATTCCGCGGAACCTGGTGTCTCACCTACTTTTGCTGTTAATCGCAGGCTCAACAAAAATGAGGGCAAAAATAATAAAAATGTTCCTCTCTATACTATCTTTTGATTGAAAGAAGCTTCTGTCCAAGTTTGGTAAAAATCCAGGATAGTTTATGAATCTAATAAATGTTTTACAAACTTTAACTGCAAACTATATGTAATGTAACTGGAAGAAAAGCTAAGTCCATTTATAAGTAAAATACGGAAAAAGAAGATTTTTTAAAACTAAGTTTCTTTCTAGATACTAGCTTTTGATCATAAAAAAGCTTCTGTCCAAGTTTGGTACAAATCCAGGAAAGCTTTTAAAATTTAAAACAAACTTTAACCATATAGTGAATGTAATGTTTCCAGGCAGAAAAACTGAGTCTATTTATATGAAAATACTGAAAAAATGGAATATTTTACTTTACAAAATTTACTTAGAACTGTATACTATCTTATGATCATAAACAAGCTTCTGTCCAAGATTGGTACAAATCCAGGATAGTTTAAGCATGCAAGTAGTATTCTATATTACATGTACAAGACACAAAAAAAATCTTTTTAAAAGTATTTCAAGGCAGATTTTGACATTAAAATAAAAAATATCAAACATAATTGCAATACAAACAAAGAATAATTTAATTCCATTGTTTACACAAGTTCCCATTTCACCTTAGTTTATTCTTTATAACCTGAAAATTTGCACTAAGGCGAAATGGGATTAATTTTATATAATAATTTTGACAGCTAAGGCGAAATGAGAATAAGCCCATGGATAGACTGAGGATGACAATCATGACATCTTCAAAGCGACACAGGATTGAGCAAGAATGTATTGACTTCTATTTCACAATTCCACGAGACTGAAAGTTATACTCTATTACACTTTCATGAAAAAAAGCAATATTATTTACCTACGAAAACATGTGTTACCCAAAACGCCTCAGCCTTTTTTTAACTAGAAATAACATGAATGAACTGAATGATGATCCCCAGTCAGCATAAGCTCTAGATACGAACCATTTGTTTGAGAAGGCAGTCTGAGATATTTGAAAGAAAAAATCTGACTCTGGGTTTTGTCTTTTAAAAACAAAAATTCTGGTCGTAACTGGATTGAAAACAATAATCTTGTCAACTTTTTTGCCAAGTGCTTTATTTATCATGTTTATTTAATGCTAAATGATTCTGTTGAAAATTTCCAACAGAATTATTTAGCATTAAATAAACATGATGAATAAAAAAATGGACATATTCTTTTTTTAGGGCGGGGGTTTGCATGTGTGACTTGAATGTCAGTTTCGCCGAACCAGAGACATATATACACATATATAAGTCTCTGGCCGAACTGATACATTTAATACCTTCTTTTCAAGACCATACTGCAAGCAGCTGCTGGGTGTGGCCTTTATGTCTCCATTTGTCGATCGTCCAAAATGACACAGAAATTAACAACTATAGGTCACCGTACGGCCTTCAACAATGAGCAAAGCCCAACCGCATAGTCAGCTAGAAGTTTCAAATTCCTACTGCCTCCTTCATTTAAAATTGCATCATAAGCGATCCAATTGGGAGGGGGGCTAAATGTTGGACTTGATCTTTTTGTCCAAGGTTACTGTACCAGAATTCACTCATGTATTTCGGAGGTTTGTGTTGCACGTCATAGAGGCGGATTTAGAGCACTCTACCCCTCACCTTTTTGTGGGCAAAATTTGATTGATTTTTTAAGGTATCACTGAAGCATGATAGAGGCCCCTTCTTTAGCAGTCAGTGGGCCCCCTTATCAGAGGCGGATTTTGAGAAAAAAATTGATTGATTATATAAGGAATCACTGAAGCATTCATGAGCGGAGCGTCCCCCCTCTTAGGCAGCCAATGGGCCCCCACTTATGAAAATTTCTAGATCAGCCCTGCTTATGAAAATTGCTGGATCCGTCACTGGCACAATTTTAGTTTTATGTCATCGTAAGTCCAACTTTAATTGGTATCCAGTACCGTACGGAACGAAGTATGTAGACTAAGTGACTAGACCACTGTTTGTCGTGATTTAAACACGATAGTAGTATTTCTTTCCCCCTAAACCTTATGAGCCGCATTGAACAGGATAGATTACCTCAGACCTCAAACAGTTACACTCTGAAACATTTTCAAGTACTTTCTATATGCTCATGTGTATTTTCTTGTTAGCATAGTTTTGTACTTGGACAGTATTTCAGAATGATCAACAATCATGTATTGGCAATGTTAATTGGCCACGTTTGTTTGAACATCCAAACCAGGTAATTTTTAATTTAGCCTCACATGTACAATGTTAATGTATATACATTCAGTCATTTTTATAACACAAGGGTTACAAATAAGAAAATCCTAAATAAGATATGCAAATCTATTAATCAAGTGCCAGAACTTACTGTATAAAGCACCTGTTTGTTCTGAGACTACTATAACACTGTCATATGTGTAACTGATTTAGTATTCTAAGATTTGGTTTAAGAATTAAAAGGATTAAACACATTTTTCAAACTGGGGCTCTTACTCACAAACATTACCAAAGGACTTTATTCAGTTAGTGAGTTAATCGCCTTGGTTTATACATCAATAACCTCTAGAAAAAATGTTTAATCCTAGAATCATTGAGATATTATATTACTGATAAAGCAATATTAGTCCTTCAAATTAATCTAGGTATCTAGGAATTGGAAATCAAAAATGTATACACACATATATATGTACAAATTCCACCCTTATGACTCTACAAGAGATAAATATAAAACTTTTTGTAGTTGCATCTAATCCACTATCAAGGGAGATAATTTATGCCATATAAAAAGATAAGTATTAAAATCTTTTGATGTTTATATGTGCCCCTTTTATGGAAAATCTTCAGACAAAGGTGAACAGCTTTAATGATTAAATTCTTCAAATAGATATATGGAATAAATATTGGAATATTCAGGTGAATTTGTTTCTCATACTTGTATGTTACAAAAAATGAACTCAAGAATGTTAAATTTCTCTAATGAATTCCATGTTTTAATTCAGTTACTTAACATTAAATATAACTTTTTCACATGAACTTTGTTATTGTGAATTGTTCACATGAATTTAGTGTGAACTATTCACATGAATTTCACTGAAATTAGATTGTTTTTAACATGTTTAAAGTAAATTAAGATTTTCAATAGAATACATGTCTTGCAAGGTATAAGATGTTAATAAACAATTTTTATTTTTTAATTTTTTTAATTTGTTTTTATTTGAATTTCAAGGGAATAATTTATCGTAAAAATTATATGAAAAAAATAATTTAATTTCATGTCAACAAAATTTGCCTCTGTAATTTACACATGCGATACACATGCGTTTTACTATACATGTGTTACACATGCAAATATCGCATGTGTCACATGCGTTATCCAACACATGCGTGACACAGGTGTATTTCTGACACATGTGATTCACATGCGTGTGTAACGCATGTGAACGCATGTGTACAACGCATGATTCCCATGCGTGGCAAGAAACATGTGTATTACGCATGTAACACACCTGTGACACATGCGTTTTTAGGTACATGCGTGACACATGTGTGGCATTTTTGCCCTTGTATATGCAGATCTGGTGTCTTGACTTCTTCCTTGAAGTTTTCTGCTTAAACCAACTGTGTAACCCATAAGATTTTTTACAGTAATAAGAGTAATGACAAAACTAAAACTTGTAATAGCTGCCAAAAGTGTTGTTGATTCTGAACTTGTTTCCCTGTTGAAGTCTTTTCTTTGAGACATGTCATTAAGAGACAGTATAATTGTATCATACAACCCACAAAATACATCAAATGCGTCATGCCTTTCAATAAACCTTGTCTGACATGTATCCAAAAGTTTTGATAAACGTAATGTAAAAAAAATATAAATTACCTGCTAAAAACATCTAAGATTGAGGACTGTCTCTTCATTTTTACACCTTAACATCAAAGAAATCGACCAAGTAATTAGCGATTGTTGATTACATGTTCATTGTATAAACATACCTGTCAAGGTACATGTATTTAGCCTTAAGGTAAGTAATGAAAACTTTATGACTGTTGATTACGATAGACAAATTGATTTGATCGACGAATTTATTTTTCAAAATGTTCAAGGTGCACCATTTTTTGGTACATGGTGCACCATTTTTGCAAACCCAGGGGGTGGTAACGGTCACCGGGTGACCACCCCTGGATCCGCCTCTGAAAGGTACCTGGTTAAAAATTTAAAATGCCAGACGCACGCCACGTCCACACAACACCAACCAGCGTCGCCCAGATGACAAAAGTTTGAAAGCCAAAACAAGTACACTGCTGAGGACCAATAGTTTCAAAACGTTGTGACCAATACGGCCAGGGTTATCCACCTGGGACAAGAACATCCTTCAATATTATCTAGAATTCAGAATAATACGTTCTTTTGCAAACAGTAAATTTTATAAAATGACTATTTAATAGATATACATGATTAAACTGAAGTGGTGACTAACTACAGAACAAAAAACGGATGAACTTCAAAAATTCACAGCCTTGTTAGCCATAACCAGTGTTACGCTCAAAGTGACGTCACTTTTGAATTTCTAAAAGGAGTTCCCAAAATTAAGAAAGAATTTAGATTAAATTTAAAATTAGATGTGTTTGACTTTTCTAACGTTTATTATTAACAGTAAAATTGTAGTAGTAATTAGATAAATAATTGTATTATTTAGCTATGATGGTTTTCTATTGAATCAAACTGTAAACCAAACATATAGTGTAAATTTTGTTGATCCAAACTAAAATCTAATAAATGAACTGGATGATCAAATATCTTTACCATAACACAAGAATACAACAGAACAAAATAAGATATGTAACTACAAACGTTATTACATTTGACAAAATATAACATAAAAACTAAATAAATGAATGTAGGATGGAAAAGTATCGTGACACGTCTTGTAGCAAGGCGAGTTCACAATCAGCAAATCAGTTACAATCAGGAATAAGTCACGTTCGGTAATAAAAAGATCAGACGACGTAGTGACAAACCACAATCTCACACGTGGTAAAAATGTCCATAGTTAGTTTGGACAGAGATATATCGTATGGAGCAACCAATTCGTGATGGTGTCCGTAAAATTTACGGAGTGTAATTTTTAATCTGTCCTCCTCATAACTATAAAATTGCTACATTTTGGAGTGAATATTAAAAATTTATTAATGAGAAAAAAGTACAAAATAAAAATTGATAATTAACATTAATTATGAATAGAGACAATCAATTCCCCATGTGAAATTGAAAAATCGCCTTAAAGAAATAATCCACAATGCCTTTCAACATAAAAATGGTAGCATACGCTATAAATTTATTACTTTGGGATTTCATAAGGCATATTTCGTAAATAGTGACAAACAAAAAGGTAAGATATGCTACACAGAAGAACAAGTGGTCAGTATGCTGGAGTTTCTTATCGACAACATATTTGTTGAGTTTGGAGGTAGACTTTTCCAACAAATTGTCGGCATTCCTATGGGAACAAACTGTGCGCCTCTTCTTGCCGACCTCTTCTTATTTTCATATGAATCGGAGTTCCTCCAGACACTTGTAAAAAACAAGAGAATCAAAGAAGCCAGATTATTTAATTTCACTTTCAGATATATTGATGATGTTCTTTCCATAAACAATCCGAACTTTTCTGATTGGGTTCCATTAATATATCCCCCAGAACTAGAGATTAAAGAAACAACAGACACGGCTTCCTCCGCCTCATTTTTAGACTTATATCTCGAATTTGACTTACACAGTCATCTCAGTACCAGAATCTATGACAAACGAGACGATTTTAATTTTGAAATCATAAATTTCCCCCACCTTAGTAGCAATATACCAACTTCACCTGCATATGGGATATATATTTCCCAACTTATTCGATATTCAAGAGCTTGCAGCTCCTACTCAGACTTTGTAATACGTCATCAGTGTCTGAGTAGAAAGTTGATGAAACAGGGGTATGTCAAAGAACGTCTCGTTCTTTTTCTAAAAAAGTTCATCGGAAGGTACCAAGACCTTGTTGATAAATATTCCGTATCAACTTCTCAAATAATACACGATGGTCTTGATGTATAGATTCTGCGTACTGATGTTGTTTATCATCTTAACAACGTGTTTTATAGTTCTTTCATTTGTCTTTGTTCTATTATTAATATTACTTTTACTGTTAAATGGTTTCATGTGATATTCGTTTCACGTGGCTCGGTACTTATACATCTCGTCAATGTGTTTGTATTGGCTTTCATTTTTTTGTGGTTTGTTTTGTATTTGCGACTTTTTGTATTTCTTTTGTTCTTATAACGTGACTCTGTACTTTAAAAGATCCCGTCAGTATGATATTGTTCTATTATATGTCATTATGATATATTTCTATTATGAATTACAATATACGTTGAACCACAAACGTCAAAATCATTCAATCGCGTAGTGGTATTAACTATTTTTGGATTCTTATAAATTCTATATATAACTTTTGGACTAGTTTAAATCTCGGTCTAATTCTTAAATTTATTCTTACATACTTTTGATTTTTTAACCCTGTATGCTAACATTCCCATGAAAATTTTAAAATTGTTTGTACGCACATTGAACGACAAATTTATGTGACGTATAAAAATTTTCTGACGTCAGACACTCAATAAATGTGTTCGTAGATAGTAGATGTTTTTGTGTTCTGTTAAATTGTTCCTTTTAAAATTGTTAAACGATGATGACTGATATACCCATATTTTGACTATTATATTTATTGTGTCTGTTTATTTAACGTATCAATGTAAAAATATCGGAAATTGATGAGACTGTCATTACAAAAGTGAGAGGGTTAGCGCTATAGAACCAGGTTTAATCCACCATTTTCTACATTTGAAAATGCCTGTACCAAGTCAGGAATATGACAGTTCTTGTCCATTCGTTTTTGATGCGTTTTGTTATTTGATTTTGCCATGTGATTATGGACTTTCCCAATTGATCTTCCTCTAAGTTCAGTATTTTTGTGATTTTACTTTTTTCAAGTCAATTACACTTTTTTATTAATACATACACATATTTATGTTTATTTCAGTTTTAAAACTCAATCTGTGTTGCTTGCTTTGTTAAAGAAAATGATCCCCGAGTCCCAAAGTGCTTATACATAAAAATGTAAGTTGTCTGAATTTTAAAATTTCTACAAAAATAAAAGTGAGTGATTTAATTGGTGTTCTCTGCATTTGTAAGTAAACAGCTATTTTTCAACATTTAATAAAATTGTCTTATTGCCTCATTCTAAAAACTGTTAGGAAAAACTGCTTTTAGTTCTGCTAGATGATCTAGTGTTCTGTTCATATAAGGAGTTCTGTCAGGAGAATGTCTTGGGTCAAAAGTTGCCATACTGGTGGTCTTTCCGTGTTTATTGTTGTTTATCTTTGGGTTTGATAAATCCAGACTATTTAGTGTTTGAGCCTTCTGGTTGACTGTTCTGTGGACCATCCGCTGGTAGGACAATAATGTGCAGCTCTTATCCTCCTGTTGCTTACTAGAGGGGCTGTTAGACAATGCAAATAGCAATCCGCCAATATGACTGCATGACTTGGCTAAGCTATGTATAAATTGTTAATGCATCCCAACTACTGTCAGTAGTTACTAACCTATCATAGAACTAAGAAGAATGACACATTATGATTAGAAAAAAGATGAAAACATTAATATAACAATCCTAACAGAACACTGACAATATGCAAAATCGATTGTCATGGTTTTCTAGTCAGCTGAAACAGTTACACACACAGTAACTTGATAGCGCTGCTTCTTTATAGATGCCAGACAGAATCATTTTATGTTCCTTCACCAACCTGTTTAGATATAGGACAACTAATTGAAGCATTTGTTCTTCTCAGTAACAACAGTTAATTTTTTTTACAGATCATGTCATGACAACTCTAATGTTGTTGTTTTTTTCAAATTATTATTCATTTTTTTTACTTAATATTTCTAAACTTCTTTGTTTGGATACATTTATATCAATTTGGGACAAGATTGTTATATTTTAAACAGTTGTATAGATCCATTAACAACAGAAACAAAACTCATTTTTCTGTATATTCTTAACTAAATTTTCATGTATATCAAAAATTTTTAAAATCCGCCATATGTTGATTTAATAACGTATAGATGTGTCAGATCTGCTTTATGCAAGGTAGCACTGTAATGGATAAGGGGGATTGTTTAACCCCACCACATATTTTAATGTGCCTGTTCCAAGTCAGGAGTTGGTTCATGTCGGTCAAATTGGGTTTTTTTATAATTTTTTTTAATTAAGACTCAATTAAATTAATTCATATTTTTCATGTCTAGGCCTATTGTAGCTGACTGAACGGTATGTTTTTTTTCCCTAAAAACAGCCTTATATTTGTCAATTTATTTCTAATTAATTCCACTTCATTTGATCTTTATTGAATAGTCTCATATATTTGCAATCATATCACACCTCCTTATTTTCATTTGAAGTGCATATTAACTTATGATGGCAGGAGAAAGGTACTTTATTTTCCTACAGATCAAAGATTCAATTCTGATTTTTTAAATCTTGCCCTTGAAAATCAAGTTTCATAGATATGCCCTGCATCAAAACGTTTGGTTTGGAGTGCCCTTAAAAAATGTAGGTGGGAGAGTAGAAGATAACGTCATTATTCATTTTTGACTAATGAAGAAAACAGATCAAATAACCACACGGTAATTAAATAAAAAATAATCAGTAGGTCAGGAAAAGAAATAAACGGCTCAGAATTAGAGAAATACATTTATTCATCAGGTCAGGAAACAGATAAGTCAGTGAGGAATTAGAAACACTTGTATTCAAATAAATCAAAATTACTTAGGTTCGGAAACAGCTATGCATATATATTTATTTATAAACATTCACATAATAACCGCAAAATCCTAGTTAAACCGTCAGTGATAGGTGTACTAGAATGTCTACACATACCTAAAAGACTCAAATTATGAACCTGAACTTTTTTTGAGATATTGATTTTTAGAAAATAAATTTTGAATTCTAAAAACGTATGTGAAGGAATGTTTACTTTTTTGATTAAAACAATTTATCAACCATACATTTTTTTGTTTAAAAACATTTAATTTAGCCTTACAATGCTTTATTCCAAATAACATATAAGCCATTTTTAAACATATGCCAATGCAAACGTCAACGGAAATGAACACATTGAATCTATGTATACTTAGATATAGAGTCACTTTACACAAAACAATGTTTTGTTGCATTGAGAAGGACATTTTGCTGAGTAAATTGATCGAGGGAAACAAATGTCAGTTGCTATACATGTAATATGTGAGTACAACTATGTTTACAAAACAATGAAAATGTTTAAATGTAGTACTTTTCAAAGCAAGAAACAATGCGTTATACCAATTGGATAACGTTGTTTTTACAGGTACATATCATAAAAAGTCATCGTTCATTTGTATTCAGAAATCTTCATGTCAGTGTAACGATATGGATTGCATACATTAAATATTTTGTGATGTGAACAATCTTAATTTGAGATCAGACATGTTGGACCGCAATATACATTCACATAGTGTATGAAGCGGGTAAATGTGTTTTTTTTTACAGAAAATACATCCTTTATGTTTCAAATAATATTTGCCTTGATGGAAATATAATCAATCTTGGTGTGTTCAGGGGTGTACAGAATTTTACACCTGTGTTGAAAAATAATGCACCCTGAGGCGCAGCAGAAAATTGTGTGCGTTTTCAACACCGGTGAAACATTCCAAACTCCCCTGATCAGACGAAGATAACGAATGGTTTTGTTACTTAAAAGAGTTCGTTTCTTATTTTATTCCCGGGAATAAAGTTTTGATATTATTTTGGCAATACATTTATTTTTGTTTGGAAATTTTGGCAGTTATTGTTATCCACTTGTGAACTAGGATGGAGTGTTATTTACAATCGGGTAATTATCTAATCAGATTGCAATATTCTTGCCTCATAACGTTACAGGTAGGTTTAGATCGTTCTAGCAATGAAAAATCAAGAACAATGTTTAATTGCCCTTACTGTGAAGAGGAGTCTGTTCAAGTGTTTGCTATGCTTAATCACACAGTATCAATGCTTCAGCATAGCTAAAACAATTACGATGTCTATTTGTGAGGTGAACGGATATCATATACTTATTTCTTTTCTTCATAATAGTTTCATACAAATTGCATTGAAGCTTATGTATGACTATTGAACAGTGTTATAGTACTGTTGCCTTTTTTTTCGTTGTTTATTGAATATAGTATACAAGTTTTCAAATTTATTATCAGCTCAAAAGTGATTACTTCGGTATTGACATAATTTATGACATCCTATTTGAAATGATTTACACCCAAGGGGTTGAGGGGATTGTTATATGGTCACTTATATCCTCTTCCAATCGACCCTTGTTATATATAGTGGGACGTCAATTTGCATGTGGGGGATATTCTGGGGTTGAAGTCTTAACACTTTGCTCAGTGCTTGGAGCACAAAAATCATGCTCGAAACATGAAATCCAACATTTTGATTGGTTGATTTTCGAGTACGAGTACAAAAAAATGACTCGAAAGTTTTATGGCCGCAGGGCCAGGTACACAGCCACGTCCAATCAAAATATGGCATGTAGAGAAAGTACTACGTTCATTGACAGCTCTTTGAAGGGTCCGTAGTTGGACTGTTGCAAGGCACAATTTCCATCAATATGCAATATACTTTCATTTTCAGTGTCAGTACAAGTTTTCCGAGTTTATACAGAACATCTTTTGTTACATGACCTACTTGAATATATTGTTAATGTGTTATCGTCTGGAACATGCATGCCACATTTACCAGTGACGTCAAGCAACCAACAATGAATCATTTAGAATTATCTGTTGATACTATTTTAGATTGTAAAGAGGCTAGGGTTTCCACACTATCAGGCAAAGTTGACCTCAGATGGATTTTTTCCATTTGGTCATAAAACCTAAAATTTTAAAGTGCTGTTTTCATTTTGTAATTTAGATATTTTATACAACTGAAATATTATTGTGATTTTTATTTGTTTGGGTATTCTTTCCTTAGAATAATTAAAGTTTTTGTTGCTGTTTACTCACTTTCCTTTCTTTCCTTGCTCCTATGTTTATTCGTCATTGTAGTATATATTATTCATATTTTGACTGAAACAAAAACAAAGATATCATGAAATAAAATTTAAAAGATAATTATTCACAGTATTCTTTTTCGACTGTTTTGAACTGGATCCATTGATTTATTATCTATCTTAATATTGCTAAATTAAGGTAAAATGTTTTCCGAACAGAAAGTGATTGTTAAATTGGAACTGGTTAAATTTGATTAGCAAATTAATCTGTTTTATGGCTGATAATAACCTATGACTTATTTAGAATATATGATACTGTCATTCGTTTACAGTAACAAACCAGTTTTATAGCCAAAGAATGTCTTCTGTCTTATCCACATTTTCCTAAAAACAAAATGGACCATTCTTGAAAAAATCGGAATCTTTAAATGTTGCTCTCAAAACCGAACTCTAAAAATTCACCTTTCGGATACCTAGTGTTGCCATTCCTTGTCAGACGAATCTAGAGTTGGAACGCAGTAACTGATGTTTTAGGCATGAAGATGAATATAAAAAAGAAGATGTGGTATGAGTGTCAATGAGACAACTATCCACAAAAGACCAAAATGACACAGACATTAACAACTATAGGTCACCGTACGGCCTTCAACAATGAGCAAAGCCCATACCGCATAGTCAGCTATAAAAGGATGTAACACATAAACAAACGACAACCACTGAATTACAGGCTCCTGACTTGGGACAGGCACATACATAAATAATGTGGCGGGGTTAAACATGTTAGCGGGATCCCAACCCTCCCCTAACCTGGGACAGTGGAATTACAGTACAACATAAGAACGAACTATAAAAATCAGTTGAAAAAGGCTTAACTCATCAGATGGACAAAAATACAAGTGGACGTGGCCGGGTACTTATACATCCCGACACAAAAAGACACAATGCACAAATCTGAGAGTACTCGCAGTTATCTGACAGCTAGTTCAAAGCCACTAATAACTAATAAAACAAATCATGCATCTAAGACTAAACTATCAATCCGTACACGTCCAACATCCAATGGATTTAGTGTAAAGACGTCATAAACAGCCAGAGAAAAACATGACCTTTTGCATTGCCAAGTTACAGGTAGCGACAGATTGTAGATCCATGAATATGTATATGTATATAACATACTAGTAATATTTAGTTGGCTTTTAATTGTAGATAAGCTAAATATCAATCGGTAAGGATCGTAAAAAGCAGTCACAGAAATCATTTATGATAAGTACGTCTAGGCAAATGACACTTTACGACCAATCCAGCCATTGGAGCACCAGTGAAGGTGGTACACGACTTAAACACAATTATATTCATTATTATTCTAAATAACATCACAACATTGTTAAATCTGCTAATTTGCGGAAGCATATTATATACATGTATAATATATAAGATAAAATAACAACAACACCGAACTCCAAATATAATTCAAAACGGAAAGTCTCTTTACAAATTGCAAAAGCTGAAACAAAAAAATGCTTTTAAAAACATAATAAGATGTGTTGTTAAATTGGACACTTGTGTCAAAATAGGCACAAATTGAATTATTTGGTTATTAAATGTCCGGAAGTACTTGGCCTTAATTAGGTACTCTCGATTTATATATTGAACTACATCCTAATGGTTGTTTAATGAATCACATATATTTTTTTGTTTTTATTTCCGTGAGTTTCGTATTTATTAGATTTTTTCCACAAAACTCGCGAAACTATGGAATCTATGTTACTTAAAAGCATATTTATAGTGTTCACTACTGTACATGTTAGAAGTCTCACTCCTGGTCCAGGAGTATGTGAAAAACCTTCAAGGTATGTTATTTTTTTTAGTAAAAGATATCCATTCTCAAATGAGAGCCGTCTGATTCAATACAAGTATGATGTTTCATGGCTTTAAATAATTTACTTGAGAATAATAATTATCGCAAAATATATAATTACTAAAAACATTTAAAGAATTTGATTACATACATATACGAATATTTCTTTTATGCAGTTCTATGCTAATATTACGTATGTTATAATCGCTGTTTTGTTTTCTTCGGTTTTAAGTAATGTATTGTTATTAACAACACCACCGATCAATGAACGATAGGTTTGTTGTAAATAAGCAAAGCACAATAATATCTTTAAATCAAATATCGTAAATTCAAACTTAATAAATCAGATAAAACCCAGCAACATTACAAAAATAACAATGACGCGGTCCGCTTTAACAATTTCCCCGCTCTCCTTCATCTGCAGTGACGTCGATTATATGCACGTAATCAAAAAAATTTAAGCCATGAATTTTCTTATTGTAAATTTCTTAATTGTGCAATTCTAAATTATTTCATAGAAGTCAATATTGTGTTTTGATGTTTGTTTGTACCTGAACAATCTCATAAAATTAAGAAGGATATTCACATTATAGTTTAACGGTATTTTGTTTATAAAGAAAGGAAATTTAAATACGATCCATTTAAGATGATTGATCTATTGAATAAACTTATTCTAAAAGGAAATCATTTCAACACCGTAGTTTAAAAACGGGTTTTAACGTTGTTAGCCTGAATCATTAATTCTCCAACAGGTGATATGGTTCTAGATCACTTAAATTGGGGTGTTTGTCTTAGGAAAAAAACAATACTCCCCTTAATTATTATGCCTTACTATAGCAGAATTACAAAATGAATCATATCAAGTTTCCAAAAAAGGGGTTAAACAAAATAGTGTTTAATGTTTTAACGTCCGAACGTTTCCTGTTCCGAACATCATTGAAAAAGTTACTATGAAGAAAAGTCTAATATATAAGATAAAATAACAATACCGCTTTACAAGCAGAACCAAAAACAATGAAAGTCCCAACTATGTATTGGCTTCCGAAGCTACACAAAACACCTTACAAATATAAATTTATTTCGTCTTCAAGCCATTGTTCCACTACTAAATTATCTATTCTTCTTACCAGTACACTTGGTACAATCAAAAACCTGATAATAAATTGTTCAAATAAGGCCTTCGAAAATAGTGGAATTAAGGGGCTCCTGGGTACAAATCAATTTTTTTTTCTAATATAGGATTTCGCTATATTTTTTTTTATAAATGAACTTTATTATATACTTAACAGAAAAATGAAATAAAAAAATGGGATCACCGTTCATTTAAGCTCACAATCTGCCTCCGGAATAAGCATACATTTTTTTAATGTCCTTTTTTTTCTGTTGAACTAATAGGTGAAATAGAGGTAATATCCAAATAAAAATATCACCTAATTACAGAAAACGCTTAAATTTTACAATTATTTAGTTTATGTACAGCTTATATGAAAATAATAATAAAAAATATAGGTCACCGATGAGTTAAAAAAGATATTTCAAATTTAATGCCAAAAAATGGCATTTTTGTTAAAGGGCAGATAATTTGGAGCTTTTTCAATAAGATAAACATTTTAAAAGTCGTCTGGGGCCAAACCGAATCGATTTTTGGGTTGATTTTTTTACCATATCATAAAGTAATAACTAATAGTGTAATAAATAAAATTTGTAATGAAAAAATAAAGGTTCAATTTTTTGCTAAAATTTTTGTACCCACGAGCCACCTTAATTACTTTTGGAGTGTCAAAAACTCGTTGGAAGTACTTGATAAATTGCATGCTTATATTGGTGATTTTGAATCTGTTCAAAGTTTTGATTTTTGCTACCCTATATACCACATTGCCTCACATTCTCATTAAGGAAAAATTCACACACCTAATTAAATGGTCATTTAAAAAGTCAGAATGTGAATATATATGTTCAAACTCTTTTAGGTCATTTTTTTAGTAGCAATAAACAAAAAAACTATGTCAATTGGACATGCTTTGATACTATATCTGCCCTTGAATTTTAACTAGATAACATTTTTGTTCGCTTTGGAGATTCCGTATATCGTCAGGTTATCGGAATTCCAATGGGGACTAACTGTGCACCACTTATTGCGGACCTGTTTTTGTATTGCTATGAGTTACAATTTATGACAAAAATCAGCAAAGACCCATCGAAACAACATCTGATACACAAATTTAATAATACTTTTAGATATTTGGATGATATTTTGACTCTCAATAATGACGACTTCATGATCGATGTATACTAAAGAAATTTATCCTGTTGAACTTACTATAAATAAAGCTAATACTAACAATGACCACTGCCCTTTCCTCGATCTTGATATATATATCATTAACGGAAAGCTTAATACTAAACATTATGATAAAAGAGATGATTTCTCATTTCCTATCGTTAATTATCCATTTTTAGATGGTGATGTTCCCTTGTCACCATCTTACGGTGTTTATATATCTCGACTTGTACGATTCGCTCGTGTATGTAACAATGTTTTAGATTTTAACGAGAGAAATTTATGTATTACTGAAAAAGTATTACGCCAGGGTTTTCGATATCACAAACTAGTCAAAACATTTACTAAGTTTTATCATCGGTATAAGGACATCATTCGGAAATATAGCTCAACATGCAGACTGCTTATACGTTCAGGTATTTCGCATCCAATATTTTATGGAAATATTCTTTATAAAGCACAAAAATGTCAGTATTCACCTCAGAAGCTAACAAAACCTTTAAATAGACTTTTTAAGAAGGATATAGTTACGATACTGTTGTCAGGTCATTAAAGATTGCATATTTTGGCGTTAATATTGATTCACTTATAGGGTCTTTGCATCGGAACTAAACACATTTAATATTAATAAATCAGTTGTTGGCATGACACAAATTATGTTCTTCTCATATATGTTATGATGGTATGATACTAAAACCCTGACATGGAGAATTGTGCCTGATATTCATATGATGTAGACATAATTTTTCAATCAGTTTAATTGAAGTCTGGAGCTGGCATGTCAGTTAACTGCTAGTAGTCTGATGTTATTTATGTATTATTGTCATTTTGTTTATTTTCTTTGGTTACATCTTCTGACATCAGACTCGGACTTCTCTTGAACTGAATTTTAATGTGCGTATTGTTATGCGTTTACTTTTCTGCATTGGCTAGAGGTATAGGGGGAGGGTTGAGATCTCACAAACATGTTTAACCCCGCCGCATCTTTGCGCCTGTCCCAAGTCAGGAGCCTCTGGCCTTTGTTAGTCTTGTATTATTTTAACTTTTAGTTTCCTGTGTACAATTTGAAGTTTAGTATGGCGTTCATTATCACTAAACTAGTATATATTTGTTTAGGGGCCAGCTGAAGGACGCCTCCGGGTGCTGGAATTTCTCGTTGCATTGAAGACCTGTTGGTGACCTTCTGCTGTTGTCTGCTCTATGGGCGGGTTTTTTGTCTCTTTGGCACATTCCCCATTTCCATTCTCAATTTTACATTGAAATTTTTGACATGCGATATGAGTAATACAATGATGTCAATCGATAAAGGAGGTACATGTAGACAAGATTTTCTTCGTCTGTATGTCAAAATGTATAAATAAGTACTTTTATTATTTTAATTATTCTTTATCATGCTTTGTTGTTTAAGCTTCGATGTCACCAAATATGTGTATTTTATACGTAAGGAGTGAACACTCTATTATAAGTTACATAGTATGAATGATAGTGACGTAATACGATATATATGATAGGTCAGTAAATTCCACACAATGATCTTGAATTATATCACTATATATGGAATTTAGTGACCCTATATATGTTGTATTGGGTCACTAACAGAATTTATACCAAATTTATCTTATCGACTATCTTAACATATAGTATTTAGACTATTGGCTTATAACAGTGAACAAGTCTTCAATATTTGGTATTAAAAATATATTTCTATTTGTCTATATAAAACCAAATGCTAACAATAACACATTGTTATTCTTAACTATTTTATGAATTATCTCAATTGTTTATCATCCATTTCTTAGCCTACTGAATCCCATTAGATATGTCTTGAACATCGTGTTGTTTTTACAAAGGGACATAACACCACTAGTAACTACTAACTGTGTATTGCAATAAGCTAATCATTCTAACTTATTTGAAATATACACTGTATGCACGTGGTTTCTTTTAACCAATCATTTTCCTAAAAATGTAGATGAGGTAATATAAAAGATGATAAAGTTAATGTGAAAATCTATTGCTTACGTTTAATAGCATTCTTTTAATGGCTGTATACATATTACTTTTACTGTTTAGTCTGTCAATGGTGATATCCATTCAACGTGGCTCTGTACTTATACATCCCATCATTGTGTAATTGTTCTTTAATAATTATTGTATTTTTGGCTTTCATTTTTTCTAATGAACTTTGTCAGTATGCCGTTTTGTGTTTCTTTAATACATATGACGTGGCTCTGTACTTTACTTATACACTCAGTCAATGTGTTATTGTACTAATGCGAATTGTTGTATTCTTTTTTTTTTTTCATTTGTGCTAGTGTATTATGTCTACATGGCTTTTAATGATCTTTGTTACATATTTGTCTTTTTTTTTTCTCCTAATAATCCTGGTACCTTTGATAACTAATTATAGTGATTAAGATTATGCCACAACGTTGACTGTTGTACAACTTTTTTTACATATACAACTGTTATGTCTTTTTTTTCTTCAAACAACGTTTTCACCATAATCGATTTGATGCGACTGTCATGTAAGTGAAAAGTTTAATTACAATGTAGCTTTAAAACTGGATTTAATCCACCATTTTGTACATAAGAAAATTGGTGTACCAAATCAGCAATATATAGTTGTTATCCATTCGTTTAGTTTTGAAATTTGATTATTAACTGTTTATTCTGAATTTTTCAGAGTTCAGTATTTTTGTGATGAATTGTTTGCTTAATTATTGCAGTTAAATATTATGTTATTAATGAACATCTCCTTTGATTCAGGGAAGAACGCAACATAACTGCTATATTGCTGCATTGCTGCAACTACTTCTACCAAATAGACGAAAGATGTGTTGGTGAGTTAAAAATCCATTATATAAAAGAAAATTCAACAAAGATGTATATTTATACTTTTGATATGTATAAATGTGGATACTATATCAATATAATCATTCGCTAAGTAAATTTATTTTGTTAAATATAACTGATTTTATTGAGAGGGTATATATTATGAAATTTCGCATAAAAATAAATTTTATTTTGTTTAAGCACGATTGTTTCCCCCACAAGAATATTAGTAAAAAAAAAAGGCGCTCCAAATGAAATTCTAAGCAGAAAGTTCGTTATGAAATGTCAAAATAAAAAGCTCAATTACATCAAACAAATGGACTTGTACAAGCATTAATTGATCTAGAAAACGATGGGTTAAAAGAGGGACGAAAGATACCAGAGGGACAGTCAAACTCATAAATCGAAAATAAACTAACAACGCCTAGCTTAAAATGAAAAAAGACAAACAGGCAAACAATAGAACACATGACACAACAACACGAACCCCCACCAAAACCTAGGGGTGATCTCAGGTGCTCCGGAAAGGTAAGCAAATGAAGTTTGTTTTATAGATTGCTAAACCTTTTGTTTGGTTTTGATCCAGCTAACATGTTTAACCCCGCCATATTCTGTATGTATGTGTCTGTTCCAAATCAGGAGCCTGTAATTCAGAGGTTGTCGTTTGTTTATGTGTTATATATTTGTTTTTCGTTCATTTTTTTTACAAAAATTAGGCAGTTACTTTTTTCGTTTGAATTGTTTTACTTTGTCATTTCGGGGACTTTTATAGCTGATAATGCGATATTGGCTTTGCTCATTGTTGAAGGCCGTATGGTTACATATAGTTGTTAATTTCTGTGTTTTTGGGTCCCTTGTGGAGAGTTGTTTCATTGGCAATCATACCACATCTTCTTTTTTATATATGCATATAATTCACTTCTATTGACAATATATGGCAAAAAAAACAGAAACAATAGATAACAATGTAAAAAACAGTAGTTTTGATTGAAATATAATTTTAATCACTGTTAAAACACAAAACTACAAAATAGTTGTGACTCACCACTTGGAACGAACGTTTTAAAACATTCTTTGTGAGCAGCATCCCTTTCCTCCATATTCCAAGAAAAATATAAGACAGGCAGTGATTTTCACAATACCACACCGTGAAATAAAAATTGTGCATTTAGGTTTATTAAAATACTTCTTTCAGAATGTCCAATTGGTCACTGGTCTAGGGGAGATAACTGTACATCATGTGATGACACACGATATGGTAGAAAATGTGCAAATATATGCAGATGTAACAGTATGGAAAGGTCTAAGGATAACTATTAGATTTATATGTATGATAAATAATCAAAAATCAGATCGGAAATCAATGCAAATATATTCTTTGTAGGTTAGGCTTGATATATATTTAAATTAGAAATATCCGTAAAACAGAGAAGTATATGCGTTTCTCTATAATTTTAACCACAAATTAAGAGACTATTAAATATTCAAACATTATTGAAAAATGTGATATTTTACTGTCTTAACGAGCTTTAAAAACAGGCCTAGGGCGACCAAAGGGAGGCAAGATAAAAAAAAAAAAAAAAAGAGAATTTAGACAAATTCTTTATAACATGTATATTGTTTTATTTTTTCGATACAACTTCATTTGTATATTACAATGGCTGATTGCCAAATAAATAAAAATATCAAACAAATTAAGATTTGGGCACAGGATGATTATTTTCTGAAGGTTGATAAAAAAAATCAATAATTTAAAATGGTAAATACACTAATCATAAAACTCAAACGGATATTGAACAACAAATAAAATTAATCCAGTTCCTCCCTTTTTTCTAAGGAAATTGTAACATTTCTTGAAGTTTAACTTGATGAATTAAACAACTTATTAGGTGCATGTACGTGTGTCATTCAAACATCATGAATAAGCAGGAAATACACGTTTGAAAAGAATTTCTAAAAGTGTTTGATCAAAATATGATACAACATAAACATATCGGAGTGAAAGACCCTTTTAAAATGAATGATACCATATACATATGCATGTTTGCAAGTTTGATATGCTATTCAAATGTTTTCAATCCGATAACAGTTAGGATGACTATTGTAAATATTGGAAAAGTTAATGGGATAAACAAACAGCTGTGCATATTTCATTGTAATCAGACATTTCAGCTTCGGCTCATTTATAATGACGTCGATAGTATTTCCACGGGTCAGAGCTATGGTATGCAATTTCATGAAGATCTGAACAGAGTGATACAGAAAGTGTGAACTCCGATATGTAATAATTATCGGATTGTTTGCACATTGATAGGCCGTGTTAACGTTTGTTACGTAACAAACCATTATACGTAATTCGAGAACGAATTAACTAGTGATATGGACAGTTGGAAAAAAGTAAAATCACAAAAATACTGAACTCAGAGGAAAATCTAATCGGAAAGTCCATAATCACATGGCAAAATCAAATGACAAAACACATCAAAAACGAATGGACAAGAACTGTCATATTCCAGACTTCGTACAGGCATTTTCAAATGTAAAAAATGGTGGATTAAACCTGGTTAAAAAGCGCCAAACCTCTCACTTTGGAACACCGATCAATGGTGGTCTCCATAGGTTTTCAAGACTTAAACAAACACAGAGCATACATAATTCTATTGACACCTGCTTATAGTTTATAAGGCTAAATCTGTCTGTTAAAATGAAATTTTAGTTTATTGTGATTTTGTTGGTTGATGTCTAAAATTACAGTTTAAAGAACACTCATTTGATAAATAACGTGTCTCTAGATTATATTGCTTTTAAACAAAATATTTTAAGTACATGTACATGTGAGGAAAATTTGTCACATTATTATATTTAATACACAGATGTGATAATGTGAAGGGATGCATTCCTGTAAATGCCGTGGAAGAAAGTACTCATTGTAAGTTTGTTGAAAAGAGCATGCATTCAAATAATATCAATAGTAGAAATACGATTTTAAAAATTACGACTTGGTGCATACTGCATGCCTGTCAGTTTCTAATACACTACACATAAAACAGTCACAAACACGGAATGAAATTGTACAAATATGTTAGTCATCTGAATTAAAAGTAAACACATTATTCCGCTTCTTTTTACCGTATATCACAAATAATTGCTATTGAAGCGATTTATGCTTTTATCTGTTGAAAACAACCCACCATAGAGCTATGTTTACAAATGACATCGTCCAATTAAGATTAAAAAGAAGAAAATGTTTCATTGAATTGTTATCACTCTTCGTGTAGTTATAGTCTAAAATGCATTTTGTATAGATCTCTGTCTGATCAGCAAACATGTTTCACCATGCCTTTTTTTGTGTATGCCTGTCCCAAAGCAGTATTAATAATACTGAAATTCTGTGATTGGGGTTTGTTGCTGAATGGCATGTTTGTTTTCCTATTCTTTTGATTAATACGTAAATCATTTGTTTCTTTTCATCTGTTTTATATCAGTCATTTCGATGCCTTTCAACGCTTACTATACAGTATCGGTTTTTTACATAGTTAAAGTGATCTGTATTTGTATATTAACTTCTGAGAAACTGTAAACGGAAAAAAAATATCAACAAAGAAAATAAAATAGACAAGATCTGGCACGGTTATTTGACTTCTTAGGACATAAATAGCGATTTTTTACAAATCTAAATCACAACATTTTTGGATGAACAGCAGAAAAGATCCTGAATGATTTCATGCATTTTTTTCATAATTTTTAGACACGACATGTACGGGTGTATGTTAAATAAGTATACATCTAATGTTCAGGTCCCATGCGGGCTCTTGGCTTGTTTTAAAGACGTATTTACATTAATTTATCTAAATGGTTTTATCTATTAATTTGATAATTGGTTAAGTGATGCTGAAAATATAACATGAAAATATGAGGTATAATTGCCAATGAATCAAACATTCACCAAAGTTTAAAACTAAAGGAAATGTTACTAATTATAAGCAACCATACAGCCTTCAACATGTTCAACCAGGAGAAAAAAAACATTCTGTATAGTCGGTTATAAGACATAAAAAATATGAAACAATTGAAATGCAAAAACAAACAAAATGCGTTTTGTGATGTAGGATCCGAAGTTAAGGTAATTGCCTACCATACTAGCTGTTCTATTGAAACAAACAGTAAAAATCTAACAATCCATACACACATCTATGTTGTTTTCCTTTAAGACTCTTGTCTTTATGGTAGTTCTGCAATATCTTATGTTACTTCAATTTTCACTTTTATTTTTTGTTCTCGCATGCACCCCTTTGAGGGAGCGAGATGATTACAGGAACGAGTCTCCTGAAATCTATGTATGATAAGGTATTTACCAGGGTTTTTTTTATAGATAATGAGAGAAGCACCGCATATGATAAAATACAAGAAGCAGATGCCATTTTTATTTGTGAGTTTGTCCTTTTGTACTATATATTTATAAATAAAGCATGACTGGCCCAAAATGCTATAAAAATAAAAGTTAGCGTGTAATGTTCGTACAATGCTCTTTTTGGTAGTGATAAAACAGAACGAATACCGGAATCATTTCATTTAAATCAAATGTAATGTATAGTATAGACGAAATGCGTGATTGAAATTTAACAAAACATATATTTATCAGCAAAATATCGTGAATTAATGTGTCGTGTCCAATTTATTGAAAATTGAAAACTGACGAACATTTGCTTTATATGTATTTGTTACTTTTCCTCACATAAAATTGTCCAACCGGGACCTTTGCTGGCATGTCAGTTTTTCAAGTAGTTATTGTTTTGAATGTTATAGCAATACATGCATAATTAATCTGTATTGTATATAGATATAAAGTAGAATTTTCATCAAACAAAACAAAACTACAATGATTCCTACAACTTCCACTGAACAGAAATAAGAGGGAAATATCAGGTAAAAAGAAACGCTTGTATCAGTTCACAATATTTGAATATAACATGGCATTGGTATGAAACAATTTGGTTTATGTAAAATTCCAATAAAAGTTTATTATATTTTGTTAATGTTTTGCAATGGTAATGATTGCTACAGCAATAAAAGAGGGACAAAAGATACCTTTTCTTGCTAACACGATATGCTTACTGCTGGTTATTAAAAAAAGTCTGTTTGCCCCGTGATTTGTATTGTTTCCCTAAGACGGGGTATACAGTAACGGGACAATGGACAAAAATAATGAAAAAAAGTCCAAAGAAATAAATAACATACAATAATGGGAAGCTACAATTAAACAAAATTAATGGACACTTGTTTTAAAAAAAATAGAGAAAAAAATCTAAACATATTAGGAAAACAGAAATAAAAGACACCCTATCTAGACAATGATGTTTCCCTTAAACTCCAAGGAATTCATCAACAATTATTTTATAATTATAATCTAAATTACGATGAGTTCTAAAATAGTTGATTGGAAACAAGCATTTATTGAAATATATTGAAACCCTGATACTACAAAACGATGACCACAATGCTAAAAAAATTTAACACAATACCATTAAGGGTTTCTTTCTAATTTGTGTGACCTCATTTATGAAAATCTGGGTGAACTTTAAAAAGTGACTGTTTATTAACAAGAAATTTTATTTCGATATTTATATTCATTTTCAGCAATAACGTTACGAGAAATCATCCTTGTATGCTTTGGTCTTCTGGTATGTCTTGTATGTCTTGGATTGATGTACAGGTTTATGTGTCTAAAAAGACAAAGGATGATATTTGTAACTCCACTCAAAGAAATTGAAGTAAAAGCAGACATTGTCAGACAACAACGAACTGAAGAGATAAGTGAAAGTATATATGACGAAATACACGAATCAGGAGAAACGTTGACACCATTGACCATCGAGACACAATTACACAACTCTTACTTAGAAGTAACAAATAGTTCTTGTAACACAATAAACATCAATGTTAATCAAAATAGCCGCTCCACGACACGGCTTTGTTCTCATTTCCAACCGTCTCGACAATCAAGTAAACGACGTCATCGATACAGTCTTAGTGAAAACACATTAAATAGCTTGAAACCTGCAGCAGAGCATTATTATTCGGATGGTTATCTTTGGCCAGAGAATATTGCGCAGCATTATCCAATAAACATAATGTTGGAACATGAAGTGTTTACAATAACGGATACAGTGGCTGAAAAAGAAAATGACGGACATGTTTATGATGAACCTGCTTATGATGGAATTGTAAGATCGGAAACATATGACAGACTTAAGTTTTCGATTGATGTACGGAAAAAAACAAATAGGAGTATGATCGTCCAAAATACGAGTTACACTGAAAAAAATCAACTTGCAAACAAATACGCTAGATGCTGTTCAAGGAGAATGACCATATAATTCAGTAAAATTGATAACGCAAATTCGTTCATGAGAGGCTAAATTTCAATGCATTCATCATTCTTGTTTTTTTCTTACACTTCTTTAAAAATGTCTACTTATAGATCATTGGCATACCATGGATCAGCTTTAAACTTTCTAAAATCTGACAGAAGTTGTCAAGAGATCGGTTGTAGAACTGTTTTTAAAGTGTAAGAACAATTATAAGTTATTTTGACACAAGTCTTATTGATCAGTCTTTGCAGATGAAATGCGCATCTGACCAAATTATAGTCTTATATATTTGTTGATGGTTTACACAGTTCTGCCTTAATCTGTTCTAGACAATTATTCCTTAGTACTGACACTTTAGGGCAGAGCTCGTGACATGTTTTTTCGTGTTCGATCAGCTTTCTTTCTTTATCAAATTATTTTATCATATTTTTTTTATTATTATTCATTTTCTTACTTTTGGTGTTCATTATTGTTGTTGAAATGTGCTTGATTTTGTTTTTATTAACAGTAAATTTGACACAAATAATGGGGGACGTGTTTTTGTGTTTTAATTAGATTGTACAATTTTATATTTCGGGCCAGTGTCTAGCCTTCTATAGGGTATTTCTTTTATTATTTTGAGACCGTACGGTTGCCTATTATTGCTCTAATCCACTTCATTTGAACTTTGGTCTCATTAGCTTTTATACCACATAAATTATCCTGTTTTATATAGAAGAAATACATTTTTATGACAACACAAATCGGTTATCCAAAAGACAGAAATAATTTTTGGTTTTACTCAAGTGTATAGCGCTTTTTTTCGGGTACTTTATAACAGTACTGAGTTCCAACATTATTATGAACAATCTCTTATTAACAACCTGTCATAGTATGGTGCTTTCCTTATTGTAAATATGACTGATTTCAGGGGAATATGTTTTATGAGACAACAAAAACTGTGTTTTAAAGTTATTATTAATGTTGACCTCTGAAGATTACTATTTTTATACTATCTACTTTTATCAACTTGTGGTATCGGGGTAAATGATGTTTAAGTTTTTTGCGCATAAGTTTTATTTTGGCTCAAATGAAATTACCAACTTTTGACTCCGGATTAGATAATTTTCCGACTGGTTACTATATCTGTGGTTGGACATCCTGGAACCAAGTCAGGTAAATGCAAGCTTGAGATGTAAAACCAAGCTTATAATCGGTAAAACTTTGAGGAAAAATTAACTGCTCAACATTTTATGTTACCGACAAAATCTTTAGAAAACAATAATCTTTCGCTCAAATTACAGCAATTATATGATTGATTTTACTTAGTTTGGCTGCTCTCACTTGACCGAGTACCAAAATGTACAACCACAGAATAGGTGCCCAGTTGAAGAGTTATATCATTCGTAGTCAAAAGTCGGTAATAAGTAAGTGAGTAAATTATTTATTATAGTGACAAGTATAAATATGATCTGAGTATAAATATACAATATATGATAAATTCTAATACACCCGGCCCTATGGACCTATAAGTCACCTCAAATGAAATTAAGTAATAATAAAACAATATATCACGTTCTTGGAAGTAACAAATTATTCATGAAATTATCTTTTTGTTGACGGTAATATGAATAGTCTGTTTGTCAAGAATGTGGTAGCTATTATCCATTCGTTCAATGTATTTGAGCTTTTGATTTTGCCATTCAATTAGGGCTCTCCTTTTTAAAATTTTCCTCGAACATGTCGAAGTTCAGTATTTATGTGAGTTTACTTTTTAGTTAATTCCAAAGTCAAACGTTTAGTTATCAATTTGTCTTTAATTAAGCGTTCAATCAAAGCTTTCGTAAATCCAAACTTTTTTTCAGGCTTAATGTTCAGTTATCATATTAATAAATTAAACCGTTCGTTCGTTATCTTTGGTTAGGTCAAACGTTGATTTATTGTTATATTAAGGTCAAACGTTTTGTAGTTCTCATTCTTAAGGCTCAACATTTCGTAGTTATTATGGGGACGGAGTCCCCAATAACAGTAGAAAATTCAATAAAAAAAATAAATACGGGAAAATTTCCCGAATTTTTCATTGTACTAATGAACTCAAAATCGTTCAAATTTTTTTTTGTCGTGTTTTGAAATCCCGGACCTGCGCAGATATGTACAATGTTCTTCCTTTTTCCGGTCTCGTTTGTATGAAACTTTGAGTAAAATATATATTTATCAGTCTAGTATAAAATAGGAAAGAACGCGCAATACCAATTTTATTTTTAATAATTCCTTGATATGAAAAAACGTTACCTGATGATAGCGTTTCTTTGTTTACATTGCATATGACGTCATAATTTAAATAACGTCACAACTAAATCACTAACAACAGAACCAAAATCGGAAACGTTACGGTATTTCCGTTTCTTTTTTTTAAACAAATATTTAAGTTACAAAAAAATAATTCATACAGACTTCGTCCCCATTTACAGGTAATGCCTGCCTTATATTATACGTAAGGCCAAACGTTTGGTAGTTAGCATTCTGATGGCCAAACATTTTGTAGTTATCATTCTTATGGCCAAACGTTTTGTAGTTATCATTCCTAAGACCAAACGTTTTGTGGTTATCATTTTTAAGGCCAAACGTTTTGTAGTTATCATTCTTAAGGCTAAACGTTTTGTAGTTATCATTATTAAGACCAAACCTTTTCTAGTTATCATTCTTAAGGCTAAACGTTTTGTAGTTATCATTCTTAAGGCCAAACATTTTGTAGTTATCATTTTTAAGGCCAAACGTTTTGTAGTTATCATTCTTAAGGTCAAAAGTATTAATATTATCTCCCTTTATGCCAAATGTTTGTATAATAATATTTCAATAGTCAAACGATTAGTTATTAGTTTCGTTTTGAAGGTCGGATTGTAATAACAATCAAACACAACAATAACGTTGTATTAATTCGACTATAAATGCATATAAAGACAGTATTCAGTATTTGTGATTAACAATTTGTAATAGCCTCGCCTCAGTAATTAGATGATAATCAATTAAAATATAGTTTGGTCGGCTTTCATAAAAAAGGAATCCGTGGCAAAAAGATGAAGATATATAATAACCTATACAATTCTTTCAGGACGAAAACATAATTTATAAAGGAATCGAAACAGCTTTTTTTGTCTGCTCCTTGGTCGGGTTGTTGTCTCTTTCACACATTCCCAATTTCCATTATTATTGTTATATATTATACATAAATAGTTATCAAAGGTACCAGGGTTACAATTTAGTACGCCAGACGCGCGTTTCGTCTACATTAGACTCATCAGTGACGCTCATATCAAAATATTTATAAAGCCAAACAAATTCAAAGTTGAAGAGCATTAAGTGTCCAAAATTTCCAAAATGTTGTGCCAAATACAGGTAAGGTATTCTATGCCTGGGATAAGAAGATCCTTAGTTTTTCGAAATATTAAAAGTTTTGTAAGACCCCTTTTTGGCCCCAAAATATAGAAGTTTTACAAAGTTGTTAAAATGTAAACTTTTAGTTATTTATTGGACAGTAGCATACTTAAGCTACATAAATATGGGCTGTTTTTTACATAACAATGCACATTTTTCGAGTACTAGCACCATAAAGTCGTGCTAAATTACTGAAATCTTCACAATTCTAGCATTTTAGTTAAATCTAAGACGGTTTTCGTGTAAAACGAAAGTAGCCGCATTCGTGTTCATCCATAATATTGAAATGTAAGTTGTATTTTATGATAATACATAACATATATAAAGGTTGAGGATGAACACGGATGCGGCCACTTTCATTTTTGACAAAAACCATCTGAAAAGTGACATTTTTCGGCATATTTGGAAGATTTTTCATATTTAAGCTTGAATCAGATCATTTTTAATGACTAAATCAGTTAAAATCTTTCACATAAACTAATTGATTCAAATGAAATAGACACTTAAGTGTTTAAAAAGTGGTCAAAATCTTTCGACAGATGAACCTGAAATTTGAGGCCAAAATCGGTCCTTACCGGACCTACTCCTTTGTAAAAATGACCATATCATTGATATTCATGTCAACATCGAAATGATGACTACTGGGCTGGTGATACCCTCGGGGTCGAAACGTCCATCAGCAGTGGCATCGACCTGGTGATGTAAATAATTATCAAAGGTACCAGGGTTATAATTTAGTACGCCAGACACGAGTTCCATCTACATAAGACTCATCAGTGACGCTCATATCAAAATATTTATAAAGGCAAACAAATTCAAAGTTGAAGAGAATTGAGGGTCCAAAATTTCAAAAAAAGTTGTGCCAAATACAGCTAAGGTAATCTATGCATTGGATAAGAAGATCTTTAGTTTTTCGAAAAATTCAAAGTTTTGTAAACAGGAAATTTGAAAGAAAGGACCACATTATTGATATACATGTCAACATCGAAATGATGACGACTGGGCTGGTGATACCCTCGGGGACGAAATGTTCACCAGCAGTGGCATCGACCCAGTGGTGTTAATAATTTACAAAATAAAACTTATCATTCAAGATGACACGAGGTCCCACAATTAAGTGCACAGGTAAATTAAATAACAACTTGATAAAAATCATGTTTTCATTATCCTAGGTAAAAAATGTAATTATAAGTATTGTTTCCTTTTGTGACTTCGTTGAGTTGTTAAAGCGTTGATCGTGCGCACATTTTTAGAATGAAGCGGAAATGTACTTCGGTCAACGCTTTTACACCCCAATGAACATACAAAAAAGCATTCAATTATTAAATAAAGATCATAAGTTGAAGAAGTACTTAGTGTCAGTAGTGTAAAAGAGATATCAGTTGAATTGCAAAATACCAGAAGAATTATTTAGCATTTTATATCTCTGTGGTATTTTTGAATTTGACATACTATACCTATAGTTAATAACCTTGATTATTTTAAAGTCAAGCTTGCCAAGGATTCAGTGTTATTCTGATTTCGACACATTTATAGTGCCAGAATACTGGGCTGAATGTCTCTTTTTTAATTAAATTGCTATTTTTTTCTTCTTGTGTCTGTCTTTTTATGTTGAAAAAAAACTTTAAATAATCTTTACAGTAGAAAAATTATACAAATTTAAGCGATTGTATGGCTCAAGAATTTTCAATTCTTTGTGTATAGCATAGCAAGGTATTGAAATGTAACATTTGGCTGTCTAAAAATATAAAAATTAATTCATTTATTTGCGTGAATCAATATCAAGTGTTTCTCATTAATGTAATAATAAAGAGATCAAGCCTTGAAGGCATAAAACTTTGCTCAGTGCTCGGAGCACAAAAATCATGCTCGAAACATGAAATCCAGCAATTTGATTGGTTGATTTTCGAGTCTGCGTACAAAAATCATGCTCGAAAGTTTTATGACCGTAAGGCCAGGCCTTGAAGGCATAAAACTTTGCTCAGTGCTCTGAGCACAAAAATCATGCTCGAAACATGAAATCCAGCAATTTGATTGGTTGATTTCCGAGTCTGAGTACAAAAATCATGCTCCAAAGTTTTATGACCGTCAGGCCAGGGGTTGAAGTCATAAAACTTTGCTCAGTGCTCGGAGCACAAAATTCATGCTTGAAACATGAAATCCGGCATTTTGATTGGTTGCTTTTGGAGTATGAGTACAAAAAACAGACTCGAAAGTTTCATGATTTCAAGGCCAGGTATGACTGCCGATAAGACAACTATCCAACAAAGTTCGATCGAAGTTGATGTAAGCAATACAAGATAATAGGCAACCATGAAGCCATTAAAACCGATACTGTATGGTCAGTTATAAAAATCCCCGACTTGAAAATATGAAACAATTCAATTGGGAAAACGAACCGCAAATTTAAATTAAACATGAACCAACGACAGCAACTGAACAGCAGGCTGCTGACTAAAATATCAATCAGTCAACATCATCACTACAGACACGAGTATAAGTAGATTGGAAGGAACTTAACGTATCATAAAGGATCCTGTCTTTCGTAGGAGACCATTTGGTTACCTCGAAATCTCGCGTGGTGTTTTGTTACATTCGGATATTGTTTAATTCTGTACGCTATATCATTCATTTCAAAATAAAATGTATGTTTTAATTTCCCGTGTGTCGTTGTTTAACATGAAATTAAGTTACATTAAATGTAATGCACTATAATTCTTTCAAAAACAGCTGTTCCAGAAGATACAACAAGTTCAGATACCACAACAATTGCAAATACGGATTCCGAATCTGGAACAAATTCACTATCAGATGGGTAAAAAGTATTTTTATAAGCGACTACACTGTAATGTTATAACACATGTATATTATATAAGCAGGGTCGCTTTAACACATATGAGGTCATCTTATTTGTTTATATTATTATCAGTGTCTTTGAACAATCATAACATTTTATTTGTCTATGTGCTATTGTTTATTTTCTATGAGAACCTTACCAATTAAGTTGGATAGTAAATTGTTTTCCTAAGACCCTTGTAGATCTATGAAAACACAAAGTGATTTCAGTATAAATGGAAAGATAAACATAAGATATAAATGCCAATAAGACACAAGAAAAACAACAAAAATTAAAAACTAATTGTTCAGAGAACAATTGAAGGTCTTTCCACCAGTAAATATTTATTTTGATATTAAAATATTAAAAATCAGTCTAAAATGTCAGTTCCTATAGCTTTATGATGTATAGATATGAATTTTAAGCAAAGGTCATAATCTAGAACGTCAAATTTACCTATGACCTTGACCTCAACTTCAAGGTCACAAACTGAGGATCTCAAATGAAAAGACCCTAGGTCTCTAATATGTATGGTAAATAAGTTATATCACTTTACGCATAATTTTACATATGATAGGGGCTAAAACTCCCGTTTATTGACTACGCACCCTTTCAACCAAAATTATTAAGTTACGACATGTCGCAACTAACAATTTAGTAAAAACAATTTGTTGATATCTTATAAGGTTAATGAAAATGAGTGAAAATAAGCCAAAATCAAAATTTAGAATATGACCTTGACCTTTGACCTTGACCTAATTTTCATTTTTTTTGGACCAAGGATCTCAAACATGTCAAATCAAAAGACCCTAGGTCTCTAATATGTATGGTTAATAAGTTATATCACTTTACGCATAATTTTAGATATGATAGGGGCTAAAACTCCAATTTATTGACTACGCACCCTTTCAACCAAAATTATTAAGTTACGACATGTCGCAACTAACAATTTAGTAAAAATAATTTGTCGATATCTTATAAGGTTAATGAAAATGAGTGAAAATAAGCCAAAATCAAAATTTAGAATATGACCTGGACCTTTGACCTTGACCTAATTTTCATTTTTTTGGACGAAGGATCTCAAATCAAAAGACCCTAGGTCTCTATCACTTATGGTTTTCCAGTTTAAAATACATTTCAAAATTTCAAATACAAAAGGGGAAATCACTCTCATATGGAATCTCGATACGGCTTCGGTCTAAATAAAACAGAACATCCTGAGGATATAACGAGCTATTTGGAAAAATAAATTTGTCGGTTTCTTATACGGTTGCGAAGCCTTAGAGATAACAAGAAAAACAGTGTTCGGGGAGATAACTCTTATATGGGAAAGTATTCGGTAAAGCAGAGTTGGTTTCAAAAGCGTATCAACTGTTGGATATCCAAATATCAAAGCGACATCTTGCGAAACAAAAAACCAGCGAAGGAAAAAAATTAGGCGGAAGAAAAAAAAAATAATAATAATCAGAAGAAATCCAATAGGTCTTTCCACGGAAAAGTGGAAAGACCTAATAACAGGTTTTTGTTATGAGCCATAAATCTGATAATCGTTGTTCATGATAATGTATTGCCTTCATTAATGAGATGTCTGTGGTTCCCTTAAGTGTTTTGTTTTGTATTTTTCACCTTCCAGTTGATTTTGGCAACACTAAGACGATCTTTTTCAGATGAACAGATTATACAACAAAACATCTTTACATTGTTTATGATTGTTAAAGTAGACATATCACATGCCTTATAGAGTTTAATCCCCATTACCCTTTATATCGTAAACTGTTGAGTAACTCAAACACTTCAGATCCCGTCAATATATCCGACTAGATTCTAAAATTTAATTAAAAACATTCTTAAGGGTTCCGTGGAACCCAGTGTCTCGCCTACTTATGCTGTTAATCGAAGGCTCAACAAAAGAGGAATAAAATTTAAAAAAAATATTCCTCTTGATACTATCTTTTGATTGTAAGCACCTTCTGTCCAAGTTTGGTAAAAATACAGAATGTTTTAAAAACTTTAACGCAGATTGTCTGTAATGTAAACTGTAAGAAAAACTAAGTCCATTTATAAGTAAAATACAGATACATAGGTACACAATTTTAACAAAATTTTCTTTTAGATCTTAGCGTTTGATCATAAACAAGCTTCTATCCAAGTTTGGTACAAATCCAAAATAGTATAAGAAAGTTATTAAAACTTTAAAAACCACAGAGTGAATGCGTTGTTTCCTGGCAGAAAATCTAAGTCCATTTAAAAGTAATTTACACAAAAAACGGATTTATTTGTTAACACAATTTACTTCCTGGATACTATGTTATGATTATAAACAAGCTTCTAAGTTTGGTACACATCCAGGATATTTAAAAAAGTTATTAAAATTTCAAAAACTGTAACCACAGAATGAATATTATGTTTCCTGGCAGAAAAACTAAGTAATTGTTTTAGTAAAATACAAAATTTACTTCTGGATACTATCTTATGATCATAAACAAGGTTCTCTCCAAGTTTAGTAGAAATCCAGTTTAGTTTAAGAAAGTTATTAAAATTTCATAAACGTTATCTACAGAGTGAATATTTGTGAACGCCGCCGACGACACCGACGACGACGACAACGACGCCAACGAAATGTACGATTGCTATGTCTCGCTTTTTCGACATCATTTAAGTTTCTTTCCCATTCTCCTTTAATTAAAAAAAAACCACGGTCTTGAAAATTTGCACAGTTTGTCTTTTTCCATATTTAATTAAATATAAACACAAAAAAGTACCCAGCTGTCATTAGACCGTTGACAGTTATTCAAAAACTGTAACCACAGAATGAATATTATGTTTCCTGGTAGAAAAACTAAGAAATTTTTGTAGTAAAATATGGAAAAAATGCAATTTTATTAATTCCAAAATTTACTTCTGGATACTATCTTATGATCATAAACAAGCTTCTCTCCAAGTTTAGTAGAAATCCAGGTTAGTTTAAGAAAGTTATTAAAATTTCATAAACGTTATGACAGTTATTCAGGTAATTAGTAGCGTCCTTAACATATATTATTAGCTGATAATTGATATTTATCACTTGCCCCCACTTCAATAAGATAACGCAAATTCTCGCGTGATTTAGAATAAAACGTTTGGTCCCAAACAAGCTTTCCCTGAACTAGTGTAAAATAATACTCTAGTTCAGGGAAACAATGCGCATGTGCAAGATCGATCGGGATTTTGCGTTATCGACTGATTAGATACGAGATTTCATGAACTGGGGGCATTATCAGTTTATTGATTTATCAGATCGGCATCGTTATTACTGTAATCAAATTATTTAGAAAAGTGATTGACATAATTGACAACAATATAAACTCATACCCTGAGGTAGTATTGGAGGACAAGATCATTGTTGTATCGTTAATTGTACTAATAGGGGGAGTTGTATGCCGAAAGGATTTGCTTTTCACCGAATACCTGCTGTACCAATTACAAGACGAAACGCATGGATCAAAGCTTCAGGTAGACAATTAAGAAAGAACATTGGAGAATTGACAATGACAGAACATACTAAAGTCTGTGGTGCTCATTTTACAACAGGGCGAAAATCAAAAGATCCGACGCACATAGATTATGTGCCAACACTGAATTTGCCTATCCAAAGCAAATCTACACCTCAAAGATTTACAACCAGGAGTAGGCGTGCAATGGAGTATGAATTTGCAATCAGCGAGGCAACTCTGGTAAAGAAAAAGACTTTCGCAAAGTCGGGAAAGGTTTTGTTCCCCATAGACATTACGACGTTCAACATGAAGTAGTTATTGAAAGTGAATCTGCATGTACACGCATGTTGAACACCTCATTAACACTGTACGTGAAAACTGTGAAGTGACCCCCATTGATCATGATTATCACATGTATTGGATTGACCCTGTTGACAACTATAAACAATCTTCATCACAGACATGTAATGGAAACACTGACAAATTCTCACAAACTATTCCAGATACGTCATGTACAGTTACTGTGAGAGCAATAATGCCAGAGTCGTTCAATAGATTTCCAAACACTAGAATTATTCTTGATTGTACGGAAATATTTATTCAAAAGCCATCTGCATTGAAAGCCCAGAGACAGACATGGTCAAGTTATAAACATCGGAACACATACAAAGCTTTAATAGGGATAACACCTGATGGGACTGTAAGTTTTGTGTCTTCTTTATATGGAGGAGCTGCGTCAGATAAATTCATAATTAATGATTGTGGGATATTAGACTATATAGAGCCAGGTGACAATGTAATGGCTGACAGAGGTTTTGAAATTGCCGATGAACTAAGTAAAAAAGGTGCTTCATTGAACATTCCACCGTTCAGGAATGGTAATTTCCAGTTGAGTGCCCAACAAGTAGAGGTAACAAGACGTATTGCTGAAGTGCACATCCATGTTGAAAGGGCTATCCAGAGAATTAAGACATTCCACATCTTAGATGGGACTATGGGATTAAGCCTGCAGATTGTGGCAGATGAAATTTTCCGCACTTGTTCATTCTTGACAAATTTTCAGACTCCAATAATAAAATGTTAATATCTTGATTTGTTTTGTTTCCCCTTTCACTCATAAATTTTAATCATGATCAATGTTTATTAGTAGGAGTACAAATTAAACCATTATAGGTCAATATACGGCCTGCAATAGATGTCAATTATAAAAATTGCCAGGGTGTCAACAATGAGCAAAACCCATGCCATATAGAAATCTATTAATGGCCCATCATCAAAATTCAAATACCAATGCTCACCATGGACTTAACTGTTGGTCTTATGTGTTTCTGCTTCAAGTTAGAACAAGTGTTAAGGATTTTGTTTTATATTGTCGTGAATATGCATGAAATATTTGCCACTGTTATATAAGCAAAAATAAATCTATCAATCGCACCTTTCTGTCAATCACCCTTTAAAAAAACAAAATAAGCCTAAATAGCATACAAGAAATATTTTTAATGTCATTCACTCATGTAAGCTCAAGTCAAGTGGTGGTAATCCAAATTTTACAGATGGATATACAACTTCTGGCAGAAAAATATTATTATAAAACAATATTAACTTTTTCTGCAAATCACTCCAAAATTGTTCATCAAATTGTACTACTTCTGTATGAATATTTTTCTCTGTGCACAAAACAAAGTAACACTTTCCAATTCTGGTGACGGCCATTTGTCCCTGTATTTGTGTGAAATACTCATGTTTAGGATTCAAGTAAACCTTATTGTTCTCATCAATTTTCAGACATGCAAGTTTTTTAGCTGCATCTAACAAATTCATTTTTCCAGGTTGAGGGCGGATTTTTTAGTTCAAGAACATAAGTCTCTCCGTCCATCTGCGCAATTCCATCAACTGATAATCCTAGGTAGCATTTTTCAGGATGTAAAATCAAACCCCTTTTTTGGACATTTAATCCCATTTTTCCCACTTTTCTCCAATTCCTGTACAAATCTTGTAATTGATGGTTCATCTTGTTGTAAGCCAAAAAGCATGTCTTTTGTTGGTTTTCTAACATTATTTAAAAGACATGTAGGGTCTGTTTTCTTTCGTCTGAATCCTATTTTGTGGAAAGTGGATGCTGTTATTCTAAATCGTCTTGCACTGTGCCATGGACTTGAATTTGATTGACTATTGGTACTAAATTCCAACTGATTAATGCCGTTTTGGTCTAATTTTAATGTGCTTTTAAAGTAAAGGCCTGCTTCCCTAATCTCTTTAATGCTTGGAGGTAAGGTGAAATCATTGAAGTTACGTACAGTATGTAAAGGATCTAAACTTTCAGGTTTTATTTTATCTGTAAGGATAATCTTGTGGTATTTTATAAATCCACATGTAAGGTTTGCAGAAGTAAGTGCATCGCATAATTGTTTTAAAGCTCCCTGATTTAAATGTCTATCTGCAGGATGGCGGGGATCAAAATTTAGACTAGCAAGTGTATCCCTCTCTTTTGGACTTTTCCCATGTTCCTGCCTGAACAAATAGAAAATGCATACATGTAAATAACTTTATATAGAAATATACATGTATAATTACTTTCCAAAAAAATAACCAAAAACAAATAATGAAAGACAAATATATCAAATAATCAGACACTTGCTGATTATACACAATTATGTTTTTTCTTCATCAAATTCCATTTTATTGGAGTTTTGTTTTTTCGTATCACCAAGAAAAAAACGGGTATGTTTCTTTGCAGGTACAAATTTAGATCAATCATATTAAGCCGATCTGTGGCCGTTAATTACACATCTGGTTGACCGCATGTTAATAAACTCAACAGGTAGCAATATTTAACATCCTTAGCAGTCAATTGTTAAATGACACCACCCCAATAAATTATATCTAAATTCACACGGTAAGGATGCTGTGCTGGTAATTTGTCTTTATTATGTCACAGGATGTAACTGACGATTTAAATATATATGTGTTACATCAGATATAAATATTCAAATACAAAAATTTACCTGACTCCAATAAAACTTTATAATAACATGTATTTCTAAAAGTACAAAAAAAAACGATAAAAACGTTGACTGCATACGATATAGAAATTACAAGAGGCTTATATCATATATAGGACTAATGTATATCCCAAATCTTTTTTTAATCATATTGCATACAAGTTTTGTTATGTTTTTCTACCTAGAAAAAAAGACACCAGGGAATAAATAAATTTGGTGTATTTACTGTCTTCTGATTGGTTAAAAGAATTAGCTTTATTTTCAATGTTATCAATTTTTATGGCGACACGCCCACTCTAACGTTGTGTATTCATACGCAAACATCTGTGTACGTTGTTATTTGTATTAATATATATCTTTGAGCCTTATTTTTGATAGAAATTTATTTATAATGAATGGCAATAATTTATTTTGAATTTATTGAACCATAAAATTAATTTTGGACTCTTCACATTTAACATAATCCGCTCTCGGATTATTCAATGTGAAGAGTCAAAAATTAATTTTATGGTTCAATAAATTCAAAATAAATAACAGCCATTTATTAAATATAGGCAACATGCATATTCGTATATGGAGCTGATGATTATCACATCAATGACATTTTAGTAAAAAATTAATAGTAAAAATTTACGTACTTCACAATTCGTATGTCGTGTATTATTTTTGGTTCAATCTTCCGTCTTGCTTGTCGGTTCCACGTGCATAGCTTTTCAGTGCCAGTCTGATCAGCTGGAAGTTCTTTCAGGCCTTTTGAAACAAAGTCATTTATGGCAAATAGTAAAGCAGCGATGTGACTACATGCCTCACCTTTCCTGTAAGATAGAGTAGAAATTTCGTTTTTAAAAAAGGGCAAACGGAACAAATTCTGATTTATACTATTTCAATTTTCTATCTTTTTAATACAATATAATCTATTTGCCTCAGAAAAAAATGGGATAAATATTACGTTTGATAACTGAACGAAATTTTTACGAATAAATAATACATATAATTATGCAGCAAACAGACCAGACCGAATATTTTCTTTCAAAATGAAATGAAAGATTGCTGTGGTTCAACATGTTCAATACTGAAATAGAATTTGTAAAATAAAAACAAAATAAAATACGAATGGGAAAGAAAAATAATCTGACCCCCCCCCCCCCCTTTCCCCTTTTTATAACAAACTTCTTAAGTAATGAAACGGAAGATGTTTTAAGAACAATCAACTTGTTTGATGTAAATTCAACTTCTCCTTGTTAATTACAAATGAAATTCAGCACTGTACATGTACTTACCCTGCTACACAATCACAAGTGCCACCTTTAACTTTTCCCTGAACTAGTGTATTACTTACTATTCTGACAGGATGTGAATATGGAGACAAGAGTGATTGATGCAAAACAAACATAGCCTCACAGAACGATAAACAGATGTGTTATTGGGGACATAATGCAGATTTATGTTGCGGTTCGTGTTCTAAATATGGGAATATGGCACATCATGGTACGTAACGTTTAATTTTCGCATTTGTGAGATTATATTTGTCCTGCCTTCATACATTGTAACACATAGTGCGTCATTAGTTGTTTTGAAATGGTCAAAATGTCGGAAAGTTTTATTTTCAAAATGCGTCAGACTTCATTCATTTTGTCATTCAACTAGTTAGTGTTTAGGTTATATACCAAGGAATAATGCTTACAAACAGTTTTCACCCCGAAATAAATAATCATGACAAAATTGGAAGCAATGATGCTTTATTCGGATATTAAAAATTAAAGTAATGCAACTGACTTTATTAATATGTTATGACTAATAGGTCCATTGGGCAGGATGTAATTTAAGGTTCATCATAAGGAATTGAAAAATATGGCCGTGTTTACACCTCAAAATTTACTATGAGTACAGACAAACTGGTACATCTAGGAAAGTTTTAAGGCATGGCAGGAACTAGATATATAAAAGTTATATGTAGTATACGTTTCAGAAAATTAAAAACTTACCTGGATTTCGATGTCCAGTTTTTACCAGTCTGCAGAAGATAGCAAAATAAACAAACACCCGAGTTTCATTTGATACGGTCCACTCAGTTACACAGTTTAAATCACCTATTGTCTGCAAATGTTTATTGTCCATCTATTGTTCATTTAAATCAATACTACTCACAACATGTCTAATATGAGGGGACAGCAAAATATAGTAAAGTTTTTAATTTTCTAAAACATAAAATTTATATATCTAGTTCCTGCCATCCCTTAAAACTTTTGCAGGTTCATAGGTTTGTCTGTACTCAGAGTAAAATTTGTGGTGTAAATATGACCATTTTAGCCAAAAGGTTATGATGAACCTGAATTAAAATATTTCAATATTGTATATTTTTGTTATACACAATAACATATTTGTATTGTAATGTATGATATGAATATAAAGGATACTTATGTATATATTATGATACTTATTTTGTTAATGATAGAAATATGAATTTTTTAACATATGCAAATATTTGTGATTTTTTTTAATATAAACGGTCGTGTCCTTTCAGTTCAAATGATAATCCAATAATGAACAGAACTTTGAAAGATTATTATTGCTTGAAATAAAAGGTTGAACGTACAGATGAAACCTTTCTGGTTCTAAGAATGTGTAAGCAAGCAATCGTGTAATCTCGTTTCTGTCCGTACGGAATCGGAACACGAAGTTTATACATCTGAAAGTATATTTGAAAATCGTATCCAACAGGTTGTGAATATGGAGATAAACAAAGTGGATGTGTCTCATCTAGATGAAAATTCAATGAAAAAATATATTTTTTCTTTTTTTTCATTGTTTTATTCAAGTTCAACAGTGCATTAATATCTTGAAATGAACCCAAACGATGTTATATGACTCAATGTTGTTAGCCCTACTGTAAGTAAATATTCCTATAGAGCAATATTAAAAGTGTTGACAAATACAACATGTACAAATCGACATGATTTTGATGTGAAGGATAAATAATTTCTCGTAAAATTAAAATCAAAAGTAGAAAAAATGGAATCATACCCACATGTAGATCTTTTGTCAAAATTTATGTAGAACAAAAAGCTGGCCCGTACCTTATTTTGAGAGTTATCATAGACCTTATCAATAGCCAATAAAAAGTTGCAATTTCGTATTATCACACTGGATAGGCCAACATAATTAAAAATATATTGGTACCACTTATTCATATCACGTTCGGTATACTGTGGATTCATTTATTTTCGTGGGTACCAATTTTCGTGGATAAAGAAAAACTTGAATGTTTGTGGATATTTAATTTCGTGGTTTTGTCGAGGAATATTGATTGATTGATTATTATTGCCATAAATCACGAGGTTTTGCAAGCCACAAATCCAGGTTCAGCCCACTTTTTTCTTAAAATGTCCTATACCAAGTCAGAAATATGGCAGTTGTTATTTGATAGTTCGTATTTATGTATGTTGTATTGTAGTGTTTTGTCGTTGTTGTACTTCAGTGATTCTGTTGTTTCGTTATATGTTTTCTTCTTAAGAATCCATATGGGTATCAATTGCGCTCCTCTACTTGAAGATTTGTTTTTGTATTCCTATGAAGCAGAATTTATACAAGGGCTTGTACAGAAAGGAGAAAAGAAATTAGCATGGTCTTTTAATTTCACCTTTCGGTATATTGATGATATACTGTCTCTTAATGATTATATTCACTAACATTTAATATGTCCAAGTGAACTTGAAATTAAAGATACTACCGACACAGATACATCTGCTTCATATTTAGACCTTTTTTTCTCGAAATGAATACTGGTGGTAGGTTAAATACCAAAAGTTTTGACAAACGCGATGATTTTAATTTTCCAATAGTCAACTTTCCATATTTGTGTAGCAACATCCAAGCGGCACCGGCATATGGAGTATATGTGTCTCAATTGATACGTTACTCTAGAGCTAGCTCAAAGTACGTTGATTTGTTGAACGAGGAATACTGTTTTCTCAACAGTTGCTAACACAGGGCTATAAATCATTCAAATTAAGATCATCACTCAAGGAATTTCCGGTCGCCATCATCAGCTGATTGGCCATTATGACAAAATTGTGTGTCAGAACTCATATATGATATTCTTCCTCGGTCATTATAACGTTCCATCCTTACCAAACTTAACAAAGAATAACACGACGTGTGCCGTATACGGTGCAGGAAATGTTTACCCTTCTGGATCATCTGATTTCACACCCTGTTCTAAGTGGAGTTCGTGTATTTTCTTATTTATTATTTATAACTAATGATGTAAAAGAGGGACGAAAGATACAAAAGGGACAGTCAAACTCATAAGTCGAAAATAAACTGAAAACGCCATGGCTAAAAATGAAAAAGACAAACAGACAAATAATAGTACACATGACACAACATAGAAAACTAAAGCATAAACAACACGAAACCCACAAAAAACTAGGGGTGATCTCAAGTGCTCCGGAAGGGTAACCAGATCTTGCTCCACATGCGGCACCCGTCGTGTTGCTTATGTGATAACAAATCTGGTAAATAGTCTAATTCGGTAGGTCATTTTTATGAAAGGGAAGATGATTGTAGTGATGACGTAAGGAACATATCCGATATCATTCGTGAAACCGTTATTCCATAACGGTCAACCAACTCGTGATGGCGTCCGTAAAATTTACGAAGGGATGATTTCAACTTCACCATTTGGAACTCTTGGTTTAATAGCTTCCTTGTGAGCAGCAACCCTCTATCAAGAAAATCATGATAGAAAATGCAAGCACGGGAATATCGTATTAATTGGGAGATATATACCCCATATGCTGGTTCTGCTGGAAGGTTGCTACTTAGAAATGGAAAGTACATAATTGGAAAGCTGAAATCATCTCTTTTGTCGTAAAGTTTTGTTTTCAACTGACCCTCATTGTCAATTTCTAGATGTAAGTCAAGATATGAGGCCGGCTTTACTGTATCTGTAGTATCCTTTATCTCTTGTTCGATGGGATAGATGCATTTTACATAGTCACCAAATTTTGAATTATAAGGACATCATCTATATAGCGAAAAGTAGAGTTAAAGGATATCGCTAACTTCTTGTCTTTCTTTCCAAGAAGTTCCTGCATGAAGTCAGCCGCATAATAATAAAGAAACAAGTCGGCAAGTAGAGGGGCACAATTTGTTCCCATTGGAATGCCGACAGTCTGTTGAAAAATACGTTTTCCGAACGTAACAAATATGTTGTCAATCAAAAAATCAAGCATCTTGATAAAATCAGTTTCTGAAAAATTTTTGTTTTAATCAGAGTGATCATTTTCAAAGTAAGATTTATCCCTCCCTAAGACAAAGATACTTGCATCTACGTTGGCCATTCTTTTTTATGAAGCAAAACAATACCAACTCTTTCAATTTGTCTTTTAGTTTGGAATGTGGAATACTTGTGTAAAGAGTAGAAAAGTCAAATGTTTTAATACTGTTACAAGATGAAGGAGAGTTAGAGTGTATGTACCATAAAAGATCTTTGGAATTTTTAAGTATTAAGTTAAATGTCCTTTGGTTTTATGAGTTTTTGTTTACTCCTTGGTTTTGATTGTTATTGTCTTATACATGTTATAGTTGATTTTCCTCCGGTTTCAGTTTGTAACCCGGATTAGTTTTCACCAAAACGATTTATGACTTTTGCACAGCGGTATACCACTGTAGTCTTTTTTATCATTTTATTTTCATTCTATCCTTACACATTGTGAAAATTGTCATCCATATCCGTGTCCATTGCAGTAACATTTCATTATAAGTTAAAAGAGAACCAGTTGAAAAGTTCGTACATGTTTACACACCAACTGCTGACAACAGCTCATCCGTCGAACTTTACAATTTTGTTGATCAGATTTTTTTCATTCCAGTCGTGCATAAAACCAAACAGCAAGCTATAACAATGTATAAAGGGTCTGAAAAATGACAAATGTTAAACTTTATAAACGGGAAAACCAACGGATTAATTCATATAAAGACGAGAACGAGAAACACTTATTTGAACATCGGTATACTTCTTTTGCCTTTATAAACCACTGAAAATCAGATTCCAGACTTAGGACAGGTGCAAACAGATGTGCCGTGGGTTGAAATGTTTTAATAGGTACCAACATTGACCCTTATCTTAAACGATAGTGTTGCATCACAACCTCGACAGACAAACTACAAAATGTCAACTGTGATGGCCTTACTCAACCAAAAGACGTACTCTTTCGGAGCACCTGAGATCACCCGTAGTTTTTGGTGGGGTTGGTGTTGCTTATTCTTTAGTTTTCTATGTTGTGTCATGTGTTCTATTGATTGTCCTTTTGTTTTTTTCATTTTTAGGTAGGCGTTGCAAGTTTGTTTTTGATTTATGAGTTTTACTGTCCCTTTGGTATCTTTCGTCCCTCTTTTTTAACACAAGTGAACATAAACTAATCGAATAGACTTATGACACAATTTCAATACCTATTTGAAAAATAATGCAATTCTAGCTGTCTGTTCTTTTGTGTGTAAATTACTCCAGCGGCTCTCGTGTATGGGTTATCTGTCTTTTAATTTCCGAAAGTTTCTATTATCATTTTTCCTTAGTATGTTGCCTATAAAGATATAAAAAAGGAAGATGTGGTATGATTGCCAATGAGACAACTGTCCACAACAGACCAAAATGACCCGGACATTAACAACTATAGATCACCATACGGCCTTCAACAATTAGCAAAGCCCATACCACATAGTCAGCTATTAAAGGGCCCGATAAGACAATGTAAAACAATTCAAACGAGAAAACTAACGGCCTTATATATATAAAAAAAAATGAACGAAAAACAAATATGTAACACATAAATAAACCACAACCACTGAATTACAGGCTCATGAAGAATCTTTTTGAATCAATGGTTTTGTTTAAGTTTATATTTTAATAATTGCAATTGAGGTGGTACATAACACTACGGGGAGATGACTATGTAAAATATAAAAACGATTTAATATACATTCTATTGATAAAAGTTCTCGGTGATCAAACTTAGTGTTTGTGAAACTGCTATATGTCCAATGATTTTTTTTTTCTCAAGAAACTGCGTGGTTCACTGGTTGACGTTTCGTCCCCGAGGGTATCATCAGCTCAGTAGTCAGCACTTCGGTGTTGACATGAATATCAATTATATTGTCATTTTATAAATTTTCTGTTTACAAAATTATTAACTTTTCGAACTACTAAGGATTTTCTAATCCCAGGCATAGATTACCTTAGCATTTGGCATAACGTTTTGGAATTTAGGGTCCTCAATGCTCCTCAACTTTTTACTTGTTTGGCTTTATACTATTTTGATCTGAACATCACTGATGCGTCTCATGTAGACGAAACGCGTGTCTAGCGTATTAAAGTCTGGTGCCTTTGATAACAATCAAGCTTTTTGAATTTTTTTCCTATTTTTGACAAAGTGTCAAAGTAAATATTTTGTCAAAATATTATGAAAATTAAACGAGACAATTTAAATTAAGTCAAGGTGTTTGATATCAAGCTGAAGTCGACGTACTATTGAAACATTCATATCTGCATGCATGGCATGACCATACCAACCAATGCAATAGTAGAAAAGAAACTGATCACTCTCATAGTTGATTCTTTTTGTTTTGTTAATTTTGTAATTTCTTCAGGGGGAAGGGGGCATTCTTCAAACAGTCTTTGTGAAGCATTGTTTTATTCTTTCTTTTTTATTTTTAAAACAAAAAAATATCTGCTTTAACGATTTTATTGCGTCAAGTACTGCAATGGCATACATCCTCTCTACGGACACACTCTCTGAAAAACACAATATTATAAATTAACAGACACAAAAAAAATGACTAAAAATTGATATATCATGCTACATTTTTGTATATATTTGTATAGGTTAGAAAATATTTGTCAACAAGTGATTATGTGCGCTATTGCTCACTAATGATAAACCCGTCCTCTAAAAACATACGTTCAACAGGAAGTTGTTAAGTGATGAAACTGAAAACGCACACCACAGTACAACTGACTTAAATAAATCCTGAAACCAAATTTCAGAAATCATTGTAGTGTAGTTCCTGAGAATAGCGTGATGGCAATTTTCAATTTGGCTACCATGTGTAAAATGATATAAGTGTTTGGTAAACAGGAAGTTGTTAAGGGATGAATCTTAAAGCCAATCACACGGTATAGCTGTCAACAGCTTATATAACAGACTTATATAAACCCTCAAATCAAATTGTAGAAATCCTAGTATTGTAGTTTCTGAGAAAGATGCGAATAAAAATATCCATTCGATGGACGGACTGTCGGATGGATGGATGGTCGGACGAACAGACAGAAGTAAAACAGTATACCCCCAGTTTCCTTCAAGTGGGGATATAGTTATACGGAACATTGTATTGATTTAAATTGTCATGCATCATGTAAAAACCATCATTACTTTATTTACACACATTCAAGTCATATGAATGAATGAAAAAGACAAACAGAAAAACAATAGTACACATGACACAACATAGAAAACTAAAGAATAAACATCACGAACCCCACCAAAAACTAGGGGTGATCTCAGGTGCTCCGGAAGGGTAAGCAGATCCTGCTCCACATGTGGCACCCGTCGTGTTGCTTATGTGATTACAAATCCGGTAGGTCACATTCATGAAAGGGAAGGGGATTGTAGTGAAACCTGATATTCTTGATTTCTTCGATGTGATGATGTTTCAACAGTTGTTATATTTGGCTCTTTTACTTTTGTCAATTTCTATAAAATTGAGAGTGGAAATGGGGAATGTGTCAAGAAAACAACAACCCGACCATATAGCAGACAACAGCCAAAGTCCACCAATGGGTCTTCAATGCAGCGATAAACTCGCATCTATACATTGTAAAATGTTAAATTAGACAGCTTTATTGTCTCAATATTCTCTCAAAGGTGACGGGAAAATTGATGGTCAATTGTTAGTTTAAGATAGTCGATGTGTTAGAAATTATAAAATTCAATGATAAATATAAACCAAAATGTTAATTTTCTAAAATTTGTTATCATATTTTTTTTACATTGACAATCGTTCTTCTATTGCGCATGTGAGGCCTCGGTGGTCGAGTGTATAAATAGTAACTACTATAGTCCCTAGCCAGTCAACACCGAAGTTGTGAATCAACCATGGCTCGTGTGGATGCACTTGACTTCAATTTTAATTGACTATAATTGTCAGTTTTTTTTCTATCGAAGGTCGGTAGTTTTCTTCTGGCACTACAGCTTCCTCTACCAATAAAAAAATCTAGCCATCCCGATATGCCCAAAAAGATGTAATTAAAAGTGACAATGTATTTAAGAGGTATATGTTTGCTTTAGAATTATAATGTCCTTTATCAATTTAAAAAAAATGATACACTAAAGCAAATACAACACAAGAAAGATATTCTTGAGTTTGGTACGCAATCCACAATTATTGACCGCGTCGGGCAATGATGACATTTTCGTACAAAGGTGTTACTAATGAACAACACTCGACATTGATTGTACTACATGTTATCGGATTATTTATAACAGTGTTTACAATACAAATGAGGTTAAGATATTTGTTCAAATGTACAAGAACAAATTCAAGATATGAGTCTTTTATTGCATACAGTTCTGTCTTATGTAGTAATGCTGTATTTTAATTTGATGAGAAATATGATATTTTTCACCAATTTCCTATATATTGAAATATTCTTTTCTCTGTTGGTGTATTTTTAACTAGGGAATTCCATTTGCTGAAGTATTGGCTAGCAACTACCACGGCATATGGGAAGTACCATGTCTTAAGATAACGCAAATTCTGAAACCTCGGCTAGACTTTTCATAGGTCAAAATGGATACAAAGAGCATTCGTTAGAATTAAACAATTAAATCATGCTAACAAGGGGCATTTGCCAAAAATACCGGTTTCGAGGTTAACATTTTCCCCTCGTACGTACGGCTTCAGAAATTTTCTCTTAACCAGGTTTTTTTTTGGCAAGAATCCCTTGTACGAATACGAGTATGAATACTTTATTTCTAAAACAGACATACTACCGAATACCAGGCGAGACTAACCTGAAGTTTTCATGATTCATGATGATGATGTACTAGTAGATATATATTAAAATTTCGAAGGGTTTATAGTATTTCTAATTAAAGGCTAAACGAAGGAGTATACTTACTCGTTGATACTCGCATAGGTAGCGATTAGAATGATTAGCATTCCGAGTTGTCCACATCCACCTTTCTTCATTATTGTTAAAATGTATATCCACATACACTGCATCAGCGGCAATCCTAAAAAAGCCTGAAAAAATTAACCAAATATTTATTTCGTCAATCCTCCTATCAAGTAAAAAAAAATACAGCTTCAATGTATACGCTGCCTCGTCTTGTGGAAGATCTATCTGCTGTTTCATAATCTCATAAACAAATTGTTCCTTAACGTCTAGAGGCACTGTTATATTCGAATATTTTTCTACAATTGGTGAAAGAATATCTCTATCCACAATAGTCACCGATATCTTTTCAAGTGCCATTGAACCCGATGCTTTCTCCGATAACTATCTTCCGAATTATAAAAAGAATAATTGTTATAATTTTTTCTTGAAAATAACGTCACATCATTGGTTGAATTTCAACTGTTTATGACGTTTTTAACCAATCAAGACGCTTTGTGTACACTTTGGAAAATATTACCAAGAAGTATTAGAATCTGAAACGGCAAATTAAAGGATAATATTTGGTTAGCGATAATTTACCTCGAATTTTTTTTAATTTTTTTATTTGAAAACATATTCTGAAATGTAATGTCATTGAACAGTACCCATCTAATTTATAGTAATTACTTTTTGTCTATGGTATATTTTTTTTTAATTTATTTTCAAATGAGCCCACGGTTATATTACGAGATAGTGTATTTTAAAGCGACACATCGATATATTGAACTATATGGACATCAGTGTAAATGCTGCAATTGTTTGCACTAGTCCTAAAATTTGTCTTCTTCGATACCATTTTTAGAGTTAAATCATATTTAGATTGTATTAAAAAACATGCAAAATATACAAAAGCGATCGAATTGCATACCCATTAGTCGAAAACAAACTTTATTGCTTGCTGTTCGGTGTGAGCAAAGTCTCCGTGTTGAAGTCCGTACTTTGACTTATAATGGTTTACTTTAACACATTTTGAGACTTTGATGGAGAGTTGTATCATTGGCACTTATACCACAACTTCTTATATCTATTGACAACGCCATGGGAAAAAACGAAAATTAACTAAAAGAAATCAGCAGTATACGAAATACAACATACAAAAAATAGAAGTGATATCAGGTGCTCTGGAAGTGTAAAAAAATCTGCTCAAATAGTGGCCACCGACGGGTATTAAATGTAAGTAAATACCCGTTCTTTAGTCCAATTCGTAAAAAATATTTTTATTGTTTTATCTGTTATATAGTACCTAATGTAAAAGTGCTGATCCTTATTAGTCTATTGATTTTGTTCTAACTTTTTTTTATATACATTTATTGTTTGTTCCAAGTACTGTTCTTCTGACGCTTTTTTTGTGTTGTTTGTTTACTGTCTCATTGACGTATTGTGTATAAACTGTAAATGAATTATACTAAGTACGTAAAATTTACCGAATCCAAATGGGAGAGCTGCTCTTAAAAATGGAATATTTTCTTTGTCAAATATATAGTTCCCATCCTTGTCTCTATCATTTGCACCAGTCCATACAAAATGTTCACGGACTGTAAAAAGAATTAAATGTAAAATTGAAAATCAGTAGAATAAAAATAAAGTATGAACATAAATACCAACTCCAATGAAATATTTTAAAAACGTCCTTAAAACTTGATAAACTTAAGACTTAACGAAACTGATGGGAAACAACTCTCATATTCCTGACTGGAATTTTTCAAAGAAACAAGATAAATTAATACTGTTGAGGTTGAAGAGAACAACACACATAAGTTACAACGATGTAAACTGTTATGACGCGTAACCATATAGGAACAGATTTAAAAAAAATGTTTTTCGTAATAAAAGTTAGTAAATATAAATATAAAATAAACATATCAAATGAAACGGTTTTTTTAACAATTACTAAGTTACATATATTTTTCTAAAATCGCTTCGATACTAAATTACAACGAACCTAATCTACATAATCAAAGATAAATTCTTTTCTTGAGTGAGAATTTAAAGAGCCAGAAAGTGGATTATTTATTAAAAAAAATCAATATAACAATGTAAATGAGGTTAATTAACAAAGGAATTTTTTTCTGAACAATTTTTTTATTTCACATGGGGTTCAACTCAATCAGATTGTTTAGTATAGTTTGTGTATGTGTATGTGTATGTTCATTATGTAAACACACTCCTCCAATATTGAACTATTGATAATTGATATTTCCTCATTCCTAATGATGATGGTAAATTTAGGCAAAAGTAGGTATCAAATATTTAATACCTTTCTTATATTTGTCGTTTCAGGGCCTTTTATCATTGTTAAAGGCCGTACGGTGACCTGTATTATTAATTTATTTGTCATTTGGTCTCTTTTATAGAAGTGTCTCATTGGCAATCATACCACATTTTTCTATTTTATATTTACATTTGCTTCATTGATATGAAGACTTAAAATTGAACAAATGAAATTACTGTGGATTCATAATTATTCGTTGAATCCCAATTATCGTGGATAACGTGTGTAAAGGTGAAACCATGGAATTAGAAGTTCAACGAATTACATATTTCCTATAAACGTGTATGCATATTCCATTAAAACCACGAAATAAAATATTCACGAAAATGTACGTTTTACTTAATCCATGAAAATTGGTCCCCACGAAAATAATTGAACCACAGTAGTTAATATTTAATCAGGCAAAGGCAACTTTAGGTGAATTTGCTGTTCTGTAAAGGTCTTTTTTCCCTAACGCTTCTGCATTATAAAAACTTCCCTAGTTTTTTTTATTAAGTCAAAATCACGAATCAAAATCTTTATTACGAAGTGGAAAAATTGTTATCACAGCTAAAATTTGTCATCACAATATTGTGGGACTAGTTATAACAGTATTTCGTATATCTTAATAACAGATTATATTCGTTGTCATATTTTTTCAAATACGTTATAATGGATTATAACGGATTAAGTTCGTTCACACGAATTTTATTGATTTGTTGATTTTTTGTAATACGTAATTACTGAATAACTTCATTCACACAGAATTAATGTTATATTCTCAACTTACTGATTTGATCTCTAACATCATTGGCTTCTTGTATAGTGTTCGGTCTCCACAGATAGGCACCTGGTGTACTGGCACAAATCAACTGAAATTTAGTAAGATAACATTCATTTTATTTTTACATTTCGGTCACTAAATTTGTTTGTTCTTAGTTGATTCATTAATATTTGTTGATACCAAGTTTCGTTGATTTAGTGGGTAAAGATAAACCACAAAATTAAATATTCAACCAATGACACATTTTTTATAGGCTTCATGATGACTTTAGAAAAAACACGAAATTAAGTATCCACCAACATGTAAGTTTTCCTTAATCCACGAAAATTGGTAACCACGAACATAAACGAATATACAGTAGATAATATGTTTTTTTGCAGAAAAATGTTCTTAGAGTGTCAATACTAGTCATCGTATTAGCCCTGTAAGTATTGTTATCGTTTTAACATATACTTTATACATGTTATTTTGATTTTTTTGTTTTGGTAAATAGACTGTTTTTTTCATATACTTATGTCTCCCATATCGTGACAGCAGTAGTCTATTATCATAATACCAACTTTGAACTCCCGGTTTATCATTTTTCGTCAGGTTCCCACTTTGATAGGATATCCTGGTACTCAGGTAATAACGAACAGCCAAAAGAAGTAAAATCAAATATACAATCGGTGCAACTTTGGGGGACAGATTACTGTTTTCCGCGTCGTGTATAGAAAGCATTTTACAGAAAACTTTCCCTCAAAATTGTGCAGATTGATGTTTTTGCTCTTGCTGGACCGAGTACCAGGATGTTCCACCACAGAGAAGGTAACCTGTAGAAAAATGTTGATTCTGGATTTGAAATAGATATAAGAAGATGTGGTATGAGTGCCAATGAGACAACTATCAATCCAAGTTAAAAAAAAAAACTTTAAAAAAATGTTAACCATTATTATAGGTTAAAGTACGGTCTTCAACGCGGAGCCTTGGGTAATCTTTCATTACGCTTATAATGTAATGATAACGTAGTAAATTACTTAAGTCAGTGATAAAGAATTCTCTAATGTCACTTGATAAATACATAAAAAAATATCTGAATTAATCTTATTTTCTTCCTACAGATTAATAGTGATTAATTAACATACTCACCCTGGCTTTCTCCCACACTTCAGTACGACTACCAACGAAATAACAATCAGCACTATTTGCCTGGTTTGCTAAAAGTTGGAACCCACTTGGACAAGTTTCCGGAACACATGGCGCTTTTAACACTAAAAATCAATTTGGTTAAATTTGATCCGTAATCGCAATTAAAACATAAACAGATGAAGCGATGGCGTAATTATAATAACGTAATGAATGAATCACTTTGATCAAATGTTGCAGAACGTCATTTAAACATAAACGATACCAAATGTCTGCACCAGATGCGCATTTCGACAATCAATGTCTCGTTAGTGATGCTCGAGGCCAAAATATTTGAAAATCGAAAGCTAATTAAAGACATGAAGAGCTATAAACCAAAAAAGGTACACTTAATGCAGTGGAATACTCTTTTGTCGTTAAAATAATTTGTAAAGGAACAGAATACCTTAGTTGTGATGTTCTTTTTAATTTTGCATATTGCAATCGAAGCACATAGCGAATTCCAGCGAAGAAATACAGTTGTTTCCCTTTGACCTTTATGCTGATTTAAAAAATGGTGATAACGATATTTTTAAACTTGATTTCACAAAAGGAAACAAATGGAATTTATTATTTTGATTTTGGATGGGTTATTTCTTCTTGTATTTGTACAAAATTAAAAAGAAACAATAATTAAAACCGTTCTTAATGTTGGTGTACAAAAAATCATTTATTGCAAAGTTAGAAACAATGTGTTACGCTTTTTTCTATAAAGATATTAAATATAACAATTAAAATTAAAACTTCATTAAAATAAGGGTACACCTTATATAAGTAAATAATCAAATTATACAGAAGAACGCAAGTTCTATGTGATAAACTAAAAGAGTTTTAAAGGAGATGTGTCTTCTAATCCAAAAAAATCACAAAATTACTGAACTCCGAGGAAAATTCTACAGAAAAAGCCAAATGGCTAAATCATACATTCGCTCTTTACACAATACATTCCAATATATTTATAATATTCTACTGAAATACTAGTGGAGTGAGTGCCTACTTTCAATTTGTTTATTTAAGCAGTGAGTAGATGAGACATCCAGTATCAAAATCTGAAACATTACGAAATCTTCAAGGACAAAATGGCAGCTGAAACAACTTTAATTAATTGCTTTTTTTCGACTAGAATATTGCAAATGTGATATTTCAAGTACAAACATGTCATACTTTATGTATTACTGAAAAATTATTACACCAGGGTTTTCGATATCACAAACTAGTCAAAACATTTACTAAAATTTATCATCGGTATAAAGACATCATTCGTAAATATAGCTCAACATGCAGACTTCTAATACGTTCAGGTATTTCACATCCAATTTTTTATGGTAATATTCTTTATAAAGCACAAAGGTGTCAGCATTCACCTCAGAAACTTACACAACCTTTGAATAGACTTATTAAGAAGGAATATAATTACGATACTGTTGTCAAGTCATTAAAGATTGCATATGTTGGCGTTAATATTGAGTCACTGATAAGGTCTTTGCATCGGAACTAAACACATTTATTCTAAAAACAGTTGTTGGCATGACACGGGTTATGTTCTTCTCATATATGTTATGATGGTATGATACTAAACCCCTAACGGGAAGGATTGTGCCTGATGTTCATATGATGAAATCATAATCTTTCAGTCAGTTTAATTAAAGTCTGGAGCTGGTATGTCAGTTAACTGCTAGTAGTCTGTTGTTATTTATGTATTATTGTCATTTTGTTTATTTTCTTTGGTTACATCTTCTGACATCAGACTCGGACTTCTCTTGAACTGAATTTTAATGTGCGTATTGTTACACGTTTACTTTTCTACATTGGTTAGAGGTATAGGGGGAGGGTTGAGATCTCACAAACATGTTTAACCCCGCCGCATTTTTTCGCCTGTCCCAAGTCAGGAGCCTCTGGCCTTTGTTAGTCTTGTATTATTTCAATTTTAGTTTCTTGTGTACAATTTGGAAATTAGTATGGCGTTCATTATCACTGGACTAGTATATATTTGTTTAGGGGCCAGCTGAAGGACACCTCCGGGTGCGGGAATTTCTCGCTACATTGAAGACCTGTTGGTGACCCTCTGCTGTTGTTTTTTATTTGGTCGGGTTGTTGTCTCTTTGACACATTCCCCATTTCCATTCTTAATTTTATTAGATGTTTTGTTTTTGTTGGTTGTACAAAACGCCATCATCGTCGTTGTTGAGCGCAAAATATTTCAAAAAAGGAATGAAAACTGTTCCATGTTTCTTTTTTTTGTCCAAATATAACTATCTATGTCTATGAAATTCATTTGCATTCATTCGATTTGATCAACAGTGACAAACACTACTGCCTGCTTTATTTGTCTACTTACATTTGCAACATGGTTTGTCATTGCAGCATTTTCCGTTGTACGTCCATTCAGACCCGAATGTCTCATTACATGGAACACCTTTCTTTCCACAGGTACCATTGGAGGCGAGGCATATCCCAGAAAGAACTGAATAGTACAGTACTCCGATACAATATAGCATGATTTACTTTGATATATATACATTACCATTACACAATCAGAATATAGATATAAAGTCACAGTTTATTTCTCAAATTTATTTGCTTAACCATGTTGAATATAGGACACAATGAAGAATTTTGTTAATTTTAAGAAAAGGTCTATATATATATTGTTGTTGCGGTATAATTTCTCATGAATAAAGTTTTCGCAATTTGCTCGAGATGCTCGTAACTCTGCTTAGAAGATTTAAAACATGTTCTTCTTAAAAACAGTTTTTTTGTTATTGTTCTTAGGTTAACCTAGGAAAGTAGTGTGGAACAGTTTTGTACAGCTCTGTAGCTCGACGAAAGTACTGATATTATCGTTGTAAACTGAAGGTGTCTATCCCCAAATTACTATAAAAACAAATTGTAGATAATTTTGTTAACATGATTGAAAATCTGTGACATAAAAAGGTTTTAACTCTGTCTGTCTCATTTTGGCTCCCGAATGCAGAACGTTTGATCAGAGTGAAAGGATCGTACTTTTTATATTATGAGAGAGTCAGACAGCCTAATCCTTAATCTTCACTACAGCGTTTTAAAGATACAGGATACTTACTGCCGCCATTTGACACATCAATTGTGCAAAAGATGAAAACAATCAAACAACAATTTTTCATCATAATTCTGAAATGAAAACTCGTCTATATGAATTTATATTCCAAGTTATTTAGAAATAAACTCATTATCGATACAGGATTGAAATTTATATTTGCGCCAGACGCGCGTTTCGTCTACAAATATGGCATAATTTAGAAAGAACCGTAAACCTGAAGTTAGCGAAGTGAGCATGTATGTATTAAATGTTATATTTTGAATGCCGATTTGAAGTTCCAAAAACTTATAACAGTTTTTAAACCAAAGTCCTTACTTACCAATATAAGGGTTTGGATGATGTATGAAAGCACATTGAAGTGTAAGCATTGCAGTGGAATTTAGTTTTTCTTTAAAAATATATTGATAACGAGCATTAACTACCAATACCACTGTAGTTCACTTTTTATGAGTTAAAATTGGAAGTGGGTAATCGGACTGTCAAACAATTTTTTTTTAATTATTTTTGTTAGGGATTCGTATTGATTTGTTTGGTTTTAAATTTAGTTCTTTGTGATTTTCAATTTTAAGTGTCATTGTTGTTTATAAGGATTACAGTCTTATTTAGCATAAACGTGTTTGATATTCAACATTCTATGTTCAGTCTAGTTCAGGGGTAAGAAAACATCCGAACATTTACAAATTTGGTATGACGTATTGTAAGATAAAACTTAATTACTAGTTCCTAATAGCATTATACCAAGAAAAGTATGTGTTGTGGAATATCAACATACAATATTTTAAAGAAGTTATTCTATAACGGAAATGTAACAGAACCCGATTAGTGCTTGACAATGGACTAACTAATTCAAAATATACAGTTGTTACTAGGCTGTAAAAAATAATGTCGTATGGCTAACGTATGGCTAACGTAGCTGATTTCAAATTTCAGTACACTTAAATATGACTTGTGACTTTACAATGATTTTTCATCGCTAGCAAGGTTTGTATTTTAGTCTGTTCGGTGTTCGAATGTCTGTGTGTCTTGTCAAACTCTATAAAATTATTTCTGCCTATTAATTAAGTCTATCATGATCAGACGATGGAAACAACAAATAGACTAATGTCAGGTAAAAAGATTACATAAAATTTAACGAATAAGCAACTTTTGGTAAATTGTTTAAGTAAAGTAAGATTTTTATATTTTAATTAAATTTACTTGCATATTTGACTGAGCTTAACTTTATCTAATGGAATACTCTGTTACAGTAAAGCCTTTTAAACCGAACTTCTTCTGAGCTTAAAAGAATTCGTTTGGTTTTGGCCGATGTTCTGTTTTATCAGATTCAGAAACACACACCGTTGGTGTTTAAAACATGTTTTTTTTCAGGTTTTCGATTTATACAGGGTTCGGTTTAGCCATTATTCACTGTAATACCCTTTTTATTGTATTGTATTGAACATATTCAGATAACAAGAATACTGTTTGTATAAAAATATTGAAAAACTTACCACAATGTGTAATAGAAGACCTACTGATAGAAAGATAAAATTTTGAATAAAGTGGCTACTTAAATAGCTAGTTAAAATAAAGGGTTTGGCGAATTTTCTGCGTGGTTTATATCATCGATTAGTGACATATGTTGATTGTCTGTCTTAATATTTACTGAATCAGCAAATATTCTTAAACGTGTTACTTGCTTTAACTGTTACTAAAATATTTTTCATGTCTTGATCGATATTGTTATTGAATCAGCAAAGTTATACATAGGTTAAAAAAAGTAGGATTGCATGGGACAACCCTGACCAAGAGAGAAAATGACACAAAATAGTATTAGTTATAGGTGCAGTGTGGCCTCGAACAATGCGCAAAGGCCAAACTACATAGTCAGCTATAAAAGACCCCGAAATGACAAATGTTAAACCGTCCAAACGAGAAAAATTAACTGCTAGATTTATGTACAAAATAATGAACGAAACAAATGTGTAATACATCAACAAACGACAACCATAATTTGGCGTACTAAATTATAATCCTGGTACCGTTGATAACTATTTACAGAGTCCAGAATTTGGACAGGCACATACATAATGGAGCGGGAGTAAACATGATTCTAACCCTTTATCTAGCCTATGACCCTTTCAACAACTAAACTAAGTGTTATAGACGGGCTCATACAGAATGTGACAGGCTTAAACTAGTTTAAATGTACCAATCTCCCCCTATGACATTAGTGCAACAGTACACCATTAGAAAAACCATCAAATGAATACAAATAGAAATACATCTAACAACACGAAACGTAGACGTGGACAGGAACTTTAACATCCGAACTGCATAAAATACACTAAGAACAGATTTGAGAGTACTCTCAGTAACTAACAACTAGCGCAATGCCAATAACTAACAAAACAAGATTGCACACGCTACAATATCTTGTCTCCTTTACTAGCAATTGATATGGTATTGCTAGTCCTTTTAATATAAAGCTTTACTACGACTATAATATAAACTAAACATGATCCAGACAAAATGAGGCCATGGTCCACTTTTTGTGCTGACATGAATTATCATTGATATAGTTATATTTATAAATTATCTGTTTACAAAATTTCGAATTTTTGAAATACTTAGACTTTTCTACCTCAGGCATAGATTACCTACACTGGATTTGACAAAACGTTTAGGAATTTTGGTCCTCAATGCTCTTCAACTTCGTACTTTACTTGTCCTTTTTAACTTTGTTTTTATTCGAGCGTCACTAATGAGTCTTTTGTAGACGAAACGCGCGTCTGGCGTATATACAAAATTTAGTCCTGGTATCTAGGTTGAGTTTATTTACTAACAACCAAACAAGAAAAAAAACATGTACACCTTACACACATTAATTGCACTTAATAGGGTTGACATATGGCATATAGTTTCTACGAAACATATTTAACAAAGAAAACTAAACATTGACAAATAAACCTTGAAAATGAGGTCAGAGTCAGATGAGCCTTGACAGACAGATATGTTCAGCATAAATTCCATCCATATAAAAATATAGCTGACCTATTGCTTATTCTATAGTTTAAACAAACACACACAAACTTAACACTGAGAAATGAACTGTGAAAATGAGATAAAAGTCAAATAAAACATGATCGACTAACATGGAAATCATAAAATATGTTCCTACACCAAATATAGCAGACTTTATAATGCATACAGTATAAGAAAAAGATTAAAACTCAAAACTTAACTTCGACAATTGAACCTTGAACATAAGGTTATGGTCAGATAACTCCTGCCCGGTTGACATGTACACCTTACCATCATACCATACACTAAATAAACTAAACCTTTTGTTTATAATATCTGTAATATGGAGTTGACCATTTAAACGTCTAACAGTGTTCACTGATCAACGAAATCAGGGCGATGTCAAGTGAACACTGTCTGGCGGGCACGAAGACCTTGTAAGGAATGCACATGCCAAATATAGTTGTCCTATAACTCATAATATAAAATATGTTTATATTACAAAAACGTATCAACTTTTCGTTTAAGTAGTCTCTGAACTCTGAACATCAGATAAAGGACAATGTCAACTTCGTAAACTTCAGCATATATATGCATTGTATGCAAAATACAGGTCTTCCACTTCTATACTATAAAGCTTTAAAGTTAGCCAAATCCGCCCGCCAGATCACTATCTCTATGTTGAGTGCTCTGCGACAAAAATCACAGGCTTGACTAAAATCATACATCTTAGACTAAATTGTCAACCCGTACACATTTGACATGCTATATAAATTAAGTTTTTTTCTTATCCTACATTGAACTTTTAATGTCGTCCCTTACCAAAAGATTATTTAATTAAATAATAAAACTTTTCGTTTGATAAGATTGTGTGGTAGAGTTGTAAAAACAGCTGAAAACTTGCAATACAATCAAATGGACCATCAACAGCACTTAATATCTTCTTACACACTTTATAAGAAGATCTTTCCTCAGAATCTATTTAATGATTTTAGAAATTACATTGCTCTTATGTTGGCAACACTTTGTCGTGAACAAAACAAATAGACATTATAGGTGAACATAGGGATAAAGCAGCCAACATTATGTTATAACTTTTATCACTATTAATAGTTATAAAATAATTTATGTTTCAAAGAATAACAAAGAGACATATGTACAAAACACATCAGCAGAAATGAAAGACAGGAATACAGATGTTTACCATTGAACAATATCATAATGACAGGGTGTATAGGTACAGAGTCACGCCATGTCTATCAAAGAAACACAAAAAGGCATATCGATAAGAAAACATCAGCAAAAGTGAGAAGCAAGAATTGAAAACTTATCATAAAACAGTAACATAATGACGGGATGTATAAATACAGAGCGACGTCGTATGTATCAAGGAAACACATAAAGGTATAAAGTCAAACATGAAAGAAAAGAATACACAAAAAAATTATAGAACAATAACAAAATGGCGGGATAATTAAGTACAGAGTTCTGTAAGTTAAGTAAAAATGTGCCAAAGTTGTATGATGCTATGTTCCGTACTTTCTTGGTCAATATTATACATGAACTTCCCGCGCTTAAAATATGAAGATTTGTTGTCCAAATAATATTCATATTTCACGACGGCTGTGTCCGAGGGAAACATAATTTTTCGAGATGACAAATCTTCATATATCTCCAGAATCTAAAGGAAATTAATGCTTCATTTTACTGCCTATGTTTCGTTTACTCCCTTAAAACATAATATGTAAGTGTGCCTATACTATTTTATCCGTTTGTTTTTATCACTTAACACAACTCACATATTGATTAACAGTACTTATCATAAGTTAATTATACTTCCCCGTTTGTTTTAACATGTTTAACGTCTGATATAAATTTTAACTTGATAATGTTGTTTGCTATCGCTATCAAAAACACTTTTAAACGGTATGTACATTAACCGAGCGAAACGTCGCATGGTGTAGTCCCGACATGTCAAAAGGGGATACAATGCTAAGAGGGAAATGTGTGTTAGATGATATTTTGGATAGTCTCAACCAATCAAATATAGTGATTAAACTACTAATATGAGAAAAACGGTGAAACAGAATAACGTACTCCATTATTGATATGACAGTTGGTTCACAAAAGTTGTGATCATTTGTTTAATACATTTAACCATTTCTAAAAAAATATCTGATACATGTGTAGAGTATGGTTTTCATTTATTTATTTGTATGTTATGTTATTATCGTTTTGATAAGGTACTCTGATATCATATTCAGTTATAATAGCAAATTAAAGATACTTTGGTGATACTAGCTAATTATGCAAAAATGAATAGTGACAGTCCTTGTTTTCCATTGTTAATATAATTGATTTTTCAAGTTATGAATTTCTTGATGATGTACGAGTAACATCTTTCTTACTTAGTCATCAATATGTTAAATATGATCGAATCAGTGGAATTTTACATGTAACTTTCAAAGTACACTAGAAATATAGATAATACGAATTTATATATTTTATTAGTTATTATTATATTAATTGTCCTTATCTGCGTAGTATCGTCTATTCTAGACGATCCGGTACATCTGGTTTGGTATTACGACAATGATGTATATATAGAATGTGTATTCAGCCTTGTATTACCATCACTGGTGATCTGATGTCTAAAATCTGTCGTAGAGTAGTCACTTGTTCAGACGTCCTCATGATATAATTATTTATGTAACTGCATCCATCATGCGCTGATTGGCCATTATGACAAAAGTGTGTGAAAAACCGAGCGAAACGTCGCATGGTGTAGTCCCGACATGTCAAAAGGGGATACAATGCTAAGAGGGAAATGTGTGTTAGATGATATTTTGGATAGTCTCAACCAATCAAATATAGTGATTAAACTATTAATATGAGAAAAACAGTGAAACAGAATAACGTACTCCATCATTGATATGACAGTTGGTTCACAAAAGTTGTAATCATTTGTTTAATACATTAAACCATTTCTAAAAAAATATCTGATACATGTGTAGAGTATGGTTTTCATTTATTTATTTGTTTGTTATGTTATTGTCGTTTTGATAAGGTACTCTGATATCATATTCAGTTATAATAGCAAATTAAAGATACTTTGGTGATACTAGCTAATTATGCAAAAATGAATAGTGACAGTCCTTGTTTTCCATTGTTAATATAATTGATTTCTCAAGTTATGAATTTCTTGATAATGTACGAGTAACATCTTTCTTACTTAGTCATCAATATGTTAAATATGATCGAATCAGTGGAATTTTACATGTAACTTTCAAAGTACACTAGAAATATAGATAATATGAATTTATATACTTTATTAGTTATTATTATATTAATTGTCCTTATCTGCGTAGTATCGTCTATTCTAGACGATCCGGTACATCTGGTTCGGTATTACGACAATGATGTATATATAGAATGTGTATTCAGCCTTGTATTACCATCACTGGTGATCTGATGTCTAAAATCTGTCGTAGAGTAGTCACTTGTTCAGACGTCCTCATGATATAATTATTTATGTAACTGCATCCATCATGAGCTGATTGGCCATTATGACAAAAGTGTGTGAAAAACCGAGCGAAACGTCGCATGGTGTAGTCCCGACATGTCAAAAGGGGATACAATGCTAAGAGGAAAATGTGTGTTAGATGATATTTTGGATAGTCTCAACCAATCAAATATAGTGATTAAACTATTAATATGAGAAAAATAGTGAAACAGAATAACGTACTCCATCATTGATATGACAGTTGGTTCACAAAAGTTGTAATCATTTGTTTAATACATTTAACCATTTCTAAAAAAATATCTGATACATGTGTAGAGTATGGTTTTCATTTATTTATTTGTATGTTATGTTATTGTCGTTTTGATAAGGTACTCTGATATCATATTCAGTTATAATAGCAAATTAAAGATACTTTGGTGATACTAGCTAATTATGCAAAAATGAATAGTGACAGTCCTTGTTTTCCATTGTTAATATAATTGATTTTTCAAGTTATGAATTTCTTGATAATGTACGAGTAACATCTTTCTTACTTAGTCATCAATATGTTAAATATGATCGAATCAGTGGAATTTTACATGTAACTTTCAAAGTACACTAGAAATATAGATAATATGAATTTATATATTTTATTAGTTATTATTATATTAATTGTCCTTATCTGCGTAGTATCGTCTATTCTAGACGATCCGGTACATCTTGTTTGGTATTACGACAATGATGTATATATAGAATGTGTATTCAGCCTTGTATTACCATCACTGGTGATCTGATGTCTAAAATCTGTCGTAGAGTAGTCACTGGTTCAGACGTCCTCATAATATAATTATTTATGTAACTGCATCCATCATGAGCTGATTGGCCATGATGACAAAAGTGTGTCAAAAATCATATTGGATATCCTTCTTCAGTCATAATAAACTTCCATCAATACCGAACTGAACAAATAAATAACACGACGAGTGTCGTATACGATGCAGGAAATGCTTACCCATCTGGAGCACCTGATTTTACTCCCGGATTTAGTGCAGTTCGTGTTGTTTCTTATTTCTTATTTATAACTGTTGATGAAAATGTCCTTTGGTTTTTTGTGAGTCTTTGTTTACTCCTTGGTTTTGATTGTAATTGTCTATATTAATTTGTAAGATCCTTAGCGATTGATAGTTCAGCTGATGTGTATGAATTCCATCTTCATGCTTAATATATCATTTTCTTTGTTAACACGCTAGACAAAAAATGATGAGAGCTTTATTAATTGTATAGAGCTTAGATAGTCGAGTGGTTTAGCGCGTTGTGCATAGAGAAGGGCGATTCGGTGCCATGATATCTCAGTGGCGTGAGTTCATGTCAAGGCCAGAGAAGAACAATAAATTTTTTCCGCAAATTTGCAGATCTACTATTATTGGGTTGATATTGAGACGAATAAAATATATTATAAGGATTAAAACAAAAATGTAAAAATTACAATATTATATTTTCTCTATTAAAAAAGTAAAATGTTATTAAACTATATCACAATTTAAATGTGCTTTCAAAGTCCACAACAATAGACGTTAACGACATCAACATGTTTATACCTTTCAAAGGTGAAACAGAGAAGATATTTCACGCTATGGTAAATTTTGTGAAATAGAATTTAGTAATTCAGAATATAAGGTATCCATATTTTACAAATCTTAATTGTATTTGTGTTTAACTTTGCGCAATTTTACGAATTATTCATATATATAATACAACTTTAAATTGAAAACAACGTTCAAACCTATGATTGCGTTGGATAAAAACCGCAAAACGTATACGTGTGCATCTAAAAAAGTCGTTGTAGAGGGATTTAATTACAGCATACACAACATTTTTCATGTATAAGGCATATTAAATAATCTGCATATAATATGCCATTTATTTGCAAAGTTTTGATTACCTACATCAGGAAAAGGAATACAATACTTGACAAAGCAATCATCAAGTTTGCCTGACATTCGTCTTTTTTAGAATCAGAAAATAAAAAAATCAAATTGGAAGACATAGTCTTCCCAGGCTGTTTTCAATTCATGTTTAATGCAATAACTTGTTCTGGCATTGATGGGACATTTCAAAATATCTTATCATTAATATAAATATGTTTCGTTTGCTGTATATATAGAGTATGTATAGAATGGGTTACAGAAACTGTGGAATTTCATTTTTGTATTAGTATAAATAAAGGCAACAGTAGTATACCGCTGTTCAAAACTCATAAATCCATGGACAAAAAACAAAATCGGGATAACAAACTAAAACCGAGGGAAACGCATTAAATATTATATTTCATCAGGATATTGATATAATACTTTGATAGATTCAAATATAGGTTTCACTTTGTAGATACAGCTGTTTTTTCTCAAACCACGCTTCTTTTGGGGAGATTTAGAATATTCATAGAAAATTAATTTTGTTTACATACTGGTTTCAAGTTCTGCTCTCTGTGTTCAATCTCATAGAGACATAACTTGGGAATGTTACCAGTAAATATACATGTGCATATTTTTTACATTGAAATCTGTGGTAACCCTTCATTCGAGGTAGGGGTAGTTAAAAAAATTAGTGTAAGTTTAAACTCTGAAAAGTTCAGGGCATATACACGTTGAAAATATGCCGCACAGCCTTATATTTTGACCTTTGAAAATAATTGTAATACATATGAACTTTCAATTCTAGGATAAGATTTTTTCAAAACTTCATAGTAAAAGTGGTACACTTTTAGCCGTAAAAGGAGTTCCTATGGAAAATTGCATTGTTAATATTCACATAAATGCAACAAATAAGGGCAAACTAAGGTACTTTGGTGATATTAGCTAATTATACAGCACTGTTTTTCTTTGTTAATATAATTGATTATGCAAATTATGAATTTCTTTATGTTGTTCGTGTAACATCTTTCTTATTTAGTCATCAATATATAAATTATGATTTCATCAGCAAAATTTCACATGTATTTTTAAAAAAACACTGAATATATAAATAATATGCATATATATATTATTATAATATTTTTTTCCTTATTTTCAATACGTTCCAGTACATCTTCAAATTTCTGGTTTATAGACGTATATATACATGTATATGGCATATTACATTATCTGATTTTTATATGTCACTTATTTACAAAGCTTAAAGTAACGTTCCAGAATAAGGAATAGTATTTTTGATTTAGCAGTCATCACCGCAGCCACATTTAATGTATTTCAAAATCGGCGAGGATGTGTATTTGTTATAGATTGATAACGTTCTGATTTACACCAATGACCTCAAAGATTTAGAATATTCTGACAGAATGTCAACGTTTACTTTTCCTTTAGCTGATTGCAAGGCATTATCCTGAACTTATTCTATTCGTATTTGTTGTGTTTCATATTGATGGAATTCGGCCGTCATATAACATATTTCAACGAGAAGTTTTATTGACAAAATTTAGGTCACTATTAATGACATGGCCAGCTGAACTATATGTCAATAAAGAACAAGCGAATCCCACATACATATTCAACCCCATCACATTACATATGTTCGTGCCTGTCCCTAGTCAGGAGCCTGCAAGTGGTTGTCGTTTGGTTATGTGTTACATATTTGTATTTCGTTCATTTTTTGTACATAAATTAGGCCGTTAGTTTTCTCGTTTGAATTGTTTTCACATTGTCATTCCGGAGCTTTTGATTACTGACTATGAGGTATAATTAAAGATCGGCTAGGATGTGTATTTATAAATTCTGATTTACACCAACGACCTCACAGATTAAAATTATTCTGACCATGTGTCACCTTTATTTTTCTTTTAGCTAATAGCATGACATTATCCTTATTATAATAGTATTTTTGGTGTTTCAAATTGATGAATTTCGGCCTTCATATAACACATTTCGCCGAGAAGTTTTATTGACAATGTTTAGCGTACTAAATTATAATCCTGGTACCTTTGATAACTACTTACACCACTGGGCCGATGCCACAGCTGGTGGAGGTTTCATCCCCGAGGGTATCACCAGCCCAGTAGTCAACACTTATTATGGTCATTTTTATAAATTAAAATTTTCGAAATGATAAGGATTTTCTGATCCCAGGCATAGATTACCTTAGCTGTATTTGGCACAACTTTTGGGAATTTTAGATTGTCAATGCTCTTCAACTTTGTACTTGTTTGGCTTTAAAAATATTTTGATATGAGCATCACTGATGAGTCTTATGTAGACGAAACGCGCGTCTGGCGTACTAAATTATAATCCTGGTACCTTTGATAAATATTTAGGTCAATATTAGGAACGAGGCCAGTTGAATTATTTGTGAATAAAGAATCTGGTGTTTTACACTCAAATTTGTTAATATTGAGATCTTGAAAATCGTGTTTGTAATTGGTTTGGTATAGGTTTAACATACGATAAATATTCAATCTTCAAAGTAGGTAAGTGTGTTTAAGCGAACGAATTCATGATGAAGGTATTGGCTAAGTTTATATATGGTACAGACCACATACATGTACCTCTCAAGCTGTGTTCCTTCCATTTAATACAATAAAATTTTCTGGCATTGATAGGACATTTCTTTCACATAATTTCACTATGATATCTTATCATAAATATAAATATGTTTCGTTTGAGATATATGTAGAGTATGGTTAACAGAAACTATGGAATTTCATTTCTTTATTATTATATTATTTCAGTACGATATTAATATATTACTTTTATAGATTCAAATATGAAAGCTAATTATGCAACATTTTCTTATGTTAATATAATTGATTATGCAAGTTATGTATTTCTTGATATTGTACGTGTGACATCTTTATTACTTCGTATCAATATATTGATAATTATATCGTATGCGGAATCTTACATGTATCTATCGGACTAGGCTTTCAATAATTTTTTTTAAATAAAACGGATTTGCACCACCAATGATACTACAAAAAGGCGTCTACAAGAAATTAGCAAAAAAAAGACATTCCCTTGTTGCGCCTTTCCCAATTCAGGAGCCTCTATTCTTTGTTAGCCTTCAAGCAATGATTTCTAATTCAAGTTCATCTATATATTACGGAGTTTAGTATTACGTTCATTATCAGTGAACTAGTACACTTTTATGTTTAGAGGCCAGATGAAGCTCGAGTCCGGATGTTGGATTTTCTCGCTGCTTAATTTGAAGACACTATGATGGCCATCAGCTTGTTTTTTTTTGTTTTTTTTTCATTGGTCGGGTTGTTGTCTCTTTGAACATTCCCCATTTCCGTTCTCAATGTTATTGATAACGGTTTCTCTCGTGCGGACAACTTCAGCCGAGATGAACGTGTACAATACAAAGACAAAAAGGTCAACACAAGAGTCCCGATGATGCATGGCGCTGACTTGATTAGTTATCACACCTGCTCCTCGAAAACTGGAAGCAAATCGAACAATATCCAAAACTATCCAAGATCTGTACCTGTCCACATGTACTATATTTGTTTAGCCTCAAGCAATTGCTGGAGAGATTTATCATTAAAACCCGCCTCATTGTCTGTTTGCTATTGCAAGGGATGCAAAAACAAACGAATTCTAGCTGAAGAGTTTTAACGGCCACTTCACTGTTACAGATGACACTGCAATGTTAAATGAAAGACTATGAATGATGTATATTTGAATAGGGGAATTTGTCAAAAAGACAAAAACTCGACCATAGAACAGAAAAAAGCTGAAGATCACCAATAGGTCTTCAATGCAACAAGAAACTCTCGCAACCGGAGGCGTCCTCCAGCTGGCCCTAAACAAATGTTTATACTAGTTCAGTGATAATTGACGTCGTTCTAAACTCTGAATTTTACACAAGAAGCTTAAATTTAAAATCCTACAAGCTAACAAAGGCCAGATGCTTCTGGCTTAGGACAGGCGCAAAAATGCGGCGGGGTTAAACATATTTTTTGAGATCTCAACCCTCCCCCTATACCTCTAATGAATGTAGAAAAGTAAACGCATAACAATACGCACAGTAAAATTTAGTTCAAAAGACGTTCGAGTCTGATGTCAGAAGAGGTAACAAAAGACAATAAACAAAATGACAATAAAACGTTAATACATAAACATGATAAATAACAATAGACAACTAGCAGTTACTGACATGCCAGCTCCCGACCTCAATTAAACTGATTTAGAGATTATGTCTTCATCATATGAATATCAGTAAAAAAAACCTTCCTGTTAGGGAATTTAGTATTACACCGTCATGAAATATATGAGAAGAACATAACACATTTCATGCAAACAACTGGTTTTAGAATAAATATTTGTAATTCCGATGCAAAGACCCAATAAGTGAATCAATATTAAAGCCAAAATATGCAATCTTCAATAACCTGACAACAGTATCGTAACTACATCCCTTCTTGATAAGTTTGTTTAAAGGTTTTGTTAGCTTTTGAGGGGAATACTGACATTTTTGTGCTTTGTAAAGAATATTACCATAAAAGATTGGATATGAAATACCTGAACTTATAAGATGTCTGAATGTTGAGTTATATTTAATAATGATGTCCTTGTACCGTTGATAAAATTTAGTAAATGTTTTGACTGGTTTGTGATATCTAAAACCCTGGTTTAATAATTTTTCAGTAATAAATAAATTTCTCTTGCCAAAAACTGAAACGTTGTTACATACACTAGCGAATCGTACAAGTTGAGATATATAAACACCATAAGATGGTGACAAGGGACATTACCATCTAAAAATGGATATAATTAGCGATAGGAAATAAAAAATCATCTCTTTTATCATATTTTTTTTGTATTTAGCTTTCCGTTAATGATATCAAAATAAAGGAAAAGTGGTCGTTGTTAGTATTATCTTTATTTAAAGTAATTTCAACCGGATACATTTCTTTAGTATACATACTGTAGTCGTCATAATATCATCCAACTATCTACAAGTATTATTATTTTTTTTTCTACAGTGTAAATGTGGTAAACAGAACCTTTAGAAAACTATGAACGTACATCGTAACGACTATGCAAGCCATCCTTCCTCGTCGTTGACGTTGACATTTGATATCCCCTCACCACACTAAGAAATTTCTCAATCGACTGACCATTCCATCAAAGACCACAACACTGCTTGGTCTAGGGATAATAGTCTCATTCTGGATTTAATTTGGATAAGAAAATTAAAAAACTTTGTAACCAATGGGAACAATGAAAAGGTGAAGTTCTAATTTGTGTGTCCTGTTCATATATCAAAGCTTACCCTCTCTGAAAACGCATTTTCGAGGGATCACAAGGTTGAAGTTCTAATTTGTGTGTGCAGTACAAAATGTATATATATTCAACCTTGTGATCCCTCGAAAATGCGTTTTATTTTCAGAGATCATTTCAAAATTAACAGACGTATACGCATCTTCGCTAGCCAAGGGTTACGATCCACTCCCGCTCTCTTCACCCTTGGCGGATTGAGCCAACATTTGTGAAAACAATGTTGCGCCATCTGCCGGAAGATTTTTGTCACGCCCATTCCAAATACATTATTCTTGCCCAATGGTAGCACTTGAACTCTTCAATTCGAAGGTAAAAAAAACGGAAGTGTCTAGATTCTACACACTTGGTAAAGCCGGAAACGAAAATATACGTCAACATTCATGCATTTGTGCATGAAACATGCACAGGAACTTCTATTAGTTGATTTAAAACATTCCGAAGTTGTCACTAAATATAGTCGTATGTTTAGGGATGTAAAGACTTGTTGCACAATAAACACGTGGCAATTGTTTACAAACACTTTCTACATTTACACGTGATCATGTTAAAGGCGCTTTTTGATTGGATGCAGCGAGTTTCGACTGCAACTAATAAAAATCCTTACCCTGTGTCTCCGAAATTTTATCTCAATCCGCCAAGGGTGAGGAGAGCGGGAATGGATCGTAACCCTTGGCTAGCGAAGATGACGTATACGTGTTTCAATAGCAGAAATTCGTTCTATTGTCTGATTAGCAAACATATGGAAAGTATTTGGTAATAATTAGTTTAAAAAATCTGCTATGTAACTATGATTTAAAAGGTTCTAAATTGATATTTCTTACGAAAACAAGAAAAAAAAAAAGAAAATCAAGTGTTTCATCTCATAGTATAGCTACTAAAATATATCTTATATGTATTAAAGATAAAATCGTAGGTCATCTTAAAAAGTAAATTTGATGCGTATAGTCCTATTTTTTTTTAAATTTTTTACTCACAAAAACACCATACATAAGTTTAGGATGTATTAAAGATAAAATCGTAGGTCATCTTAAAAAGTAAATTTGATGCGTATAGTCCTATTTTTTTTAATTTTTTACTCACAAAAACACCACACATAAGTTTAGGATGTATGTTTTCTGATTTTTCTGAATGTTTTGTAAACATAACTTGAAGGTTACCATCAATCACACTGTCCCAACAATTTGATAATTTCACAGTGAAATATCACGTAGCTGCATGTTGTATTAGACTTCTATTTTCAAATTATCTAAAACTGTAATTGGTAATATTCATTTTTCGGATGATTTAACTGTTAAATGTGTAATATGATCACAGACATTTACCTCCGCCGAATGATATTCCATGTAAAATAGTTGTGATGCTACACAATACATCGATTTAAATCGCAAATGGTAAGTTTTGTGTCGTGATGAAATATATAATTTGTGCATCTTTAACATTCTTGACCATTCTTTTAATCTGTGATTTTGTTTCACCGCTGAGAACCTATCGTTAAAATTCCCATCGATTGTTTTAAATACTGAAGTATCTTTCTTTTGAGTAAGGATATCGATTCTTGATACGTCGGTAAACTAAGTTACATTTATTAGTGAAAATATAATGTATTTGATCAGTTGATTGCAGTTTTAAAATCTCAACTGTTTCCTTCCATTCTTTATCGGGAAAAACGTCAAAAGACATTATTTTCGGTCTTGTTTATACATTTTCGATGATCACCAGCACCGGTCAGGACAGAACCACCAGCACAGAACTTTTTATCGCAGGAAAACCTTACCAACCGTGAATAGAGCTAATTGGGAGCCAAATGACAGCATACGCATCTGTACACACTGATAAAAGAACCTAAAGTGATGAAAGAATTTGAAAAGGCTGACTGGGGAAAAAATGGTAAAATTTGTACAATAAAAATTGATAATAAAAAAAATTCATAGAAAAAACAAGTTAAGACTTTGTGAGGCATATAAATTCCATGTGATTGAACCATCTTATTTCTTTCCCCAATAGTCATTCATGTTTCATTCAAACTGTTTTAAGGTTTTCACTGCTAATTGAAAATCTACTCCTGAGGAAAGAAATTAAGGAATTTTAAAGGACCAGCTTACTGATGAATCTAAGAGGAATAGTGGTATCCATAGAATTACAGATGATGACTCTCCTGCCAAGTTCTACACTGGGTTACCGACATTCAGGGTGTTTCTCTAGTTTTTCAAGTAAGGTCTGTTTTAAATCGGTCCACAATGAGGTCCAAAGGAGGATTAAAAATTGCACTTTGTTGGATTTCATGAATAATTTAATCATTAATGTTCTATTATATGCCAAATATATCTGTACATTCAGATTTGTTTATTTTTGGCCGTGTTGTCAAATTAGTCTGTAACTCTGTGTTAAGGTCCAAAGGGTCAAAAATTAAACTTAGTTTGTTTCTAACAAAAACTGAATTCTTTGGTTTTTATGATATGCTGAATTCAAACATATATTGAGCATTTTGATTTTGAGTCCAGTTATATTGTTGGTCCTAATTTGGGTCCAAAATTGAACTCTGTTTGATTCTATAAAAAGTTGATTTATTGGGGATCTGTCATTATGCTGAATTAAACTGTGCATTTATATTTTAGGCCCTGTTATCAAATTGGTCCACATTGAGGTCCAATGGGTAAACAATTCAACTTTGTTCGATTTTATTAAAAACATTAATTTGGGGTGTTCTTTTATAATTATGCTGAATCTAACTTTGTATCTAGATTTTGGTTATTGTTCTATAAAAAGTACATTTTTAAGTTCTTCATTCTGTGTCAGAAACCTATGCTGTTTCAAAAATCAAAATACAATCCAAATATTCATGTTATTTGCGGCATGTATATGCAAGACATATGAAAAGGCTAGAATTATTCATTAAACATTTTCAAGAATTTCAAAATTATTTGTTTTGTTTCAGTTACCACCATTCAGAGGTATAAATTAAAGTACTTATTTATAACAGAGGAATAATTCAAGACACAAGAAATAGCACAACTTCGCATGCATGTGGAATAAAGTATTTGACGTGTTAAAAACTTCCATATTTGAGAAGAGGTCCTAATATGGGAAATTGCACTCTTAGTTCCAAAATATTTCAAACATGTTGTTGGTTGACAAATCTAGATGTTTCATTAGTTCAAGGTCATATAAATGATCTATAAATCAAATCTGCTGTACCATTTCAAGTTTTCTCCCTGTTTATTTCTTTCTAAAATCTTGCTTAGTAAAATTTAGTCTTTTATACTGCAAAATCTTTAAACAAGAAAATAATGTCCTCAATAACACAATAAAATTTCTTGAAGAATTAACTGTTAATTATTATTTATTTTTTACAATTTAAATACACATGTATTTAACTGAATGTGGACTTTGAAAGCATGTATATGTATGATTGTGTTAATCTGAGCATTGTGATATCTAATTTTGTAAAATATTATGTGAAGGTATTTCCACATTTGGTTTTGTCTTTGGTCACAAGTTTCCGTTTCAATAAATGTTAATAATTCCGCGCTTATCGCAATTGGTGAAACTGAAAATATAAATTTAAGATATAGTAACATAATATTTCCACAAAATTATTATTGTGTAAAAAAAAGCTTATACACTGAACATGTATTAATGGTGCTTTTCAAGATCAAAGAGGGATAATCCATTGACAAACATATTACCTTATGAATATTTTTTTCAATACAATTTACATGACTTATTTATTGATGACTTGATTTTGTTGTCATTTAAAACACTTACTATTGTCTGAAGTAAACAACATTTTTCTCATAGCGACTCTATTGTAGTGACCTCCTAAACAACCATTGCTTCTTGGACGTTATTAGGGAAGTTACAAAGGCTACACATACCTTTGAAATAAATAGGTAGATTATCTTTTTTGTAATAGTTAGAAGTGCAATGTCTTCATCTAATTGCTTGTTTCATTCCAATATTGTAATGTACATGTGGTAATGACATTGAACATACATAATAGTACGGCGGCTTTGTGAAAAATTGTGCACATCCTGCTACAAGCATGAAATTAGGTATAGACCTTCCTCACTTATTACTCTTTAATTTCAGATAGGGAGGCATTTGAAAAAAATGTGGCACTTCCGGTAAAATCCAAAATGGCGGACTTCATACTTTAATCAGCCTAATATCAAAGGCTAGTATGTGAAAAGGTGTTATAATCACGCTACTATCATAATGTTTGGTACAAACCTTTGTTTTTTACTACTTTTGGATATATGATATAGATTATATGTCTTCAAAGACCCTACTCCCGGTAACATATGGTATGGCGGACATTGTATAAAAATAAGCTTATGTTTTAGGGAGGGTAATTGAAATATGTCTAAACGTATTGCTACTATCATTACATTGTGGAGGAACCTTTGTTTGGTGCTTCTCATGGATACAATGTATTAGATTTATTTCTTTAAAACCCTTACTTCCGGTAATATCCAAAGTTGCGGACATAGAAATATCAATTTCTTATTTATATATTCAACTTTTTTTTTAAATGTAAAGAAAATGTTGTTTTTTGTGCTGGTCATGAAATTTTTGGCTTTAAATTTTCCCAAAAACCACTTGTTCTATTATGTTGTAAATGTTTAAATACAAAGTTAACACTTCCGGTAAAAAAACTAATCTGGCGGAAATTTCAAAGATCAGTCCCCAATCCATATCTTCGATGTAGAGTTTTTAATAGATTGATTAAAACAAAATAAAATCACTGAAGTACTAAAACATTTTTAAAACTTCTACAACTATTTGGCCAAAAATACATGTTTATTCACGATCACCACCACATGAACACAAGGCAGTCTACGGGAGACCCGATTTTCCACATTAACAACGACCGCATCATCCTTTCTTACATCCACATGTACAAGCTTCTGACAAAATGATGAGGCCATAGAAAGAGTTTTTTAAAAGGGATCCTCTTTGTCCCTTCGCCATTCATTAGCGCCTAGACTGGGTAGCATAAGAGCCAATTCCAAGCTCGTCTGTATCACAACCAGTAAAGACATGGATCACACTAAGTGTGTGTGATCACTCATTGCCCAGTGCATTTGAAAGGTCATTGATAGATATTAATTCAATGTTTTTTGCCTTCCCAAACACAATCAATAGTTCGTCTACCACTATGTTACGGAAAAGCGAAACAGTAATGACAGCATCATCAGTAATGACTGTTCGAATCATGACTTGTTTAAGTTCGTGTTTCACTGCATCATATACATGCACCATGATTCTAGTGTCTGTCTCTTAATGTGAACTTGATGTTAAACTTGAAATACATCACGTGGTGAATAAGATAGAATATCCTGAGCATTTGTTGCTACAACTACCATACGCATCTACGAATTCATCCACTCGTGTTACAGTTTCAATGAATTTTATCGAGGTAAGGACAAAATACGCAATCAGCAAACTCATTAGGCCGCAAATACATGTTTATTCACAATCGGAGAGCTGATTTTCCACATTACAAAGACTGGTATTGTTTCTTACGTCCATAATGCACAAGCTTCTGAAAAGATGAAGAGGTCTCACTAAGAGTTGTCCAATATGGTTCCCATGGATCATATTTGTTCCCTCGCCATTCATAAGCGTCTGGACTAGTTAGCATAGGAACCAATTCCAAGCTTGTTACTCATTCATACCCGCCATGGTATATTGCACATTTTACATGCTGAAAAAGACTAGACCGAGTCGTGGGAATAGCCTCAATAAGTCTTTTCTTATCCAAAAACGCATGTTTTCTTGCTTTGTACTCATTCTGCTAAAGTCACATCTTCAAACGCCATCCATGTCACCAACGCAGTTCCTTTTCCAGCAAACTTGTAATCTCTATGCCTAATGCATTTGAAAGGTCATGTATAGATATATATCTAAAGTTTTCCAACTTCCAAATGCAAACCAAAGTTTGTCTGCCCCTATGTCAAGGAATAACGAAACAGCAATGACATCAGTATCGAGTGTTCGAGTCATGACTCAGTTAAGTCTGTGTTTCACTGCATCAGACACATTCATCTTGATTCTAGTGTAAGTCTCTTCATGTAAACCTTGTGCTAAACCTGAAACATCATCAAGTGGCGAATAACACTGCACATCCTGAGCATTTGTTGCTACAACTACCTTTTCCTTAAAATTTTATTGAGCAAGCTGCTGTAAATGAAAACTTAAAAGTTATTTCTTATAGTCGTGATCTCTTCAAAAACTTTGCTAATTTTGAGGAATTTGTTTTGACCCTGGATTCGTCTGTGTATTCCCTTTCCCCAAAATGTAGCTCTTGCTTCTTGTAGCAGCCTTCAAACTACCAGTATTGTCTATGTACGCATCCGAGACTACATCTACTATTGTTACAGTTTCATGGTGTTTCCTAACGAGTATGCTGATTGGGTATTATATCCTTACCTTAATAAAATACCTTGAAACTGTAACAAGAGTGGATAAACTTTTGATGAGTATAGTAGTTGTAGCAACAAATGCTCAGAATGTTCAGTGTTATCCACCTAGTGATGTACATGTATTTCAAGTTCAGCACCATGTTCACATTAAGAGGCTGACACTAGAATCATGGTGCATGTGTCTGATGCAGTGAAACACGAACTTAAATGAGTCATGATTCGAACAGTCGTAACTGATGATGCTGTCATTACTGTTTCGCTTTTCCGTGACATAGGGGTAGACAAACTATGGATTGCGTTTGGGAAGGCAATAAACTTTGGATTAATATCTATCAATGACCTTTCAAATGTACTAGGCAATGAGTGATCACACACACTTATTGTATTCAATGCCTTTACCGGTTGTGATACGATTCTCTCTTTGATTGAAAAGAAAAAAGACTGTGTGGGATACATTACTTGCATTTGAAGATGTGACTTTAACATAAAGAATGATGTTTGATCAATCTATATCTCCGGGGTTTTACTGTAAGATCGCACAAACGTATCAGATGGTGCTAACATGGTTAACGATACAAGGAAATAACTATTTGCACAAAAAGGAAGGCTAATTGAGGCTATTTCCTCAACTTGGTCTGGTCTTTTCCAGCATGTAAAACGTGCAATATACTAAGAGGGACGAGTTTTGGGTTCGCATTTATGCTACCCAGTCCAGGCGCTAATGGATGGCAAAGGGACAAAGAAGATCCCTTTTAAAAAACTCTTTCTGAGGCCTAATATTTTTTTCAGAACCTTGTACATTGTGGATGTTAGAAAGGATGTCGTGGTCATTGTTAATGTGGAAAATCGGGTCTCCGTGCACTGCTTTGTGTGCATGTAGGGGTGACTGTGAATAAACATGTATTTTTTGCCAAATAGTAGTAAATGTAATTTTAAAAATGTTTTAGTATTATAGTGATTTTATTTTGTTTTAATCAATCCATCCAAACTCTACATCGAAGAAATGGATTGAGAACACATCTTTGAATATTACGCCATATTTTTTACCTGAAGTGTCAACTTTGTATTTAATTATGTACAACAGAATATAATTAGTGGTTTTGATGATAACGTAAAGCCAAAAGTTTAATGACCAGCACAAAATAAAAAATTCTTTACATTTTGAAAACAAGTTGAATATTTAAATAATGAATTGATATTTCTATGTCCGCCATTTTGGATATTACCGGAAGTAGGGGTTTTAAAGACAGATTTTTATACATTGTATCCATGAGAAGCACCAAAGAAAGGTTCCTGCACAATGTAAAAATAGTAGCAATACGTTAAAACACATTTCAATTACCCTCCCTAAAAAAATAAGCTTATTTTAGTCCAATGTCCGCCATGTTGGATTTTACCGGAAGTAGTGTGTTTGAAGACATCTAATCTATATAATAAGAATGGCCAACGTTGTCTTGGGGAGATATAAATCCTTTTTAAAGGATCACTCTGATCTAAACAATAATTTCTCTGATACTGACAATATTAAGATGCTTGATTTCTTGATTGACAACATATTTAATACGTTTGGTGGACGTGTTTTTCAACAAAATGTCGGCATTCAAATTGAAATCAATTGTGACCCTCTATTTGTCGACTTCTTTCTTTATTATTATGAGGCAGACTTTTTACAGGAACTTCTTAAGAAGACAGATAAGAAGTTTGCAATATTCTTTTACTTTTCTTTCCGCTATATAGTTGATGTTCTCTCACCAAATAATTCAACAATTGGTAACTATGTTGAACGCATCTATCTCATTGAACTAGATATAAAGGATACAACAGATATAGCTTAGTCTTGACTTACAGCTATAAATTAACAATGAGGGTCGGATGGAAACCAAACTTTACGACAAAAGAGATAATTTCAGCTTCCAAATCGTGAACGTTCAATTTTTAAAAAGCAACATTCCAGCCGCGCTTGCATACGGAGTATATAACTCCTAATTGATACGATATTTCCATGCTTGTATTTCCAGTCATGATTTTCTTTATAGAGAATTACCGATTTACAATGAGACAACGTTAACTCTCCACACGAGACCAAATGATACAGCACGTTTCTTTTGTTAAGCATAATTATTCAAATACCTACCAAACATAGTATGCAAGCGTAACGGTTTATATAAGGCGTAGGTTTATTAAATGACGGTGCATTTATCATTATGCTGCAATTTCAGTGATATCATATATTTGACTAAAATCAGATCAATCATTATATAAGGGAACAATTATATTATTCCGGGGGTGGGGCCTGGTAGATTATTAAAAAGAAATGTTCTGGTCCCAATTCGGGTAAAAATAAATAGTGAAAGTCAACCAGCAGCGGTATCGACCAATACTGGTAAAAAAATGTAAATAAAATTCTAAATATCTAGAATTACTAACATCAAGAACTCTCAAAGCCGAAAACAACAGTAATTTAAAGTCAAAGATGAATATCATTACAATATAAACTCTAATAGAGCTTTATGACTAAATAGGACCTTAAATCAAAAACAAAATACATCTAATGTCAACCTTGCCTGAGGGAGTTGAACCATAGTTTTTTTAAAATAATTTCCTAATCTATAAACGATCAATTAAAGAGAGTTGTTTTATAAATCATTTCAGTACGAAGTTATTGACCATTGAGCAAATGATGTACTTTTGTTAAATACAAAAAAAAAAAATCCCAATCAAGTCCTCTTTTCCACAATAGTGAGGGTGCCTTTTAAGAGATCTGTTACTTGCAATTGATAACATAGGGTACCACAAGGATATCAGACATTGCTAAACCTTCCGGTAATGCTAATGCATGTTCTGCTGACGGTGTTTTGTTTATCACCTCTTAGACATAATTTTGTCATGTGACCGTGATGTCATCAAAATTATTTTTATGCTTTACTCTTATTTTTTTCTCTCTATTAGACCCTCTAGACGGTTGATTTATTATATACCACATTTTTTATGTTTTTTCTTCATAGACAGAAAAAATATAACTGTCATTCCTTTAAGAATATAATAGTATTTCTGTCCTATACAACGTATTTACATGTCGATATCTATTGGCTTTGAACCCCGCTTTGAACCCCGCTGATACATCACAAACAGCCACATCTACCGGTTTATATGTAGCCTCCAATTTTCAAAATATTCTATAGAAAACCCAAATATAAAAAAAAACGATGCTTTGAAATAACCAAGATATTCGTTTATGACCTGAAATGTTTTACTGCTATGAAAGGTAGGATTGATTACCAAACAACTGTCAAATTTTAAACATTGTTTTCTTTTCTAAAAGATATGATAAAGAATGCCTGTGAAGTAAATTTGTTTATAGCACTTTTGTAAATGTAAATTTTGTATTATATATGAGTCAGTGAGATACAATACAAACCAACGCTTGCTTCAATTATTTTTTAATGCGTTTTAGACATAGAAATGTTGCAGCACATTGTTTGTTTTCACGTACACTTAGAATTAAATATTCGACACTTTTGCAAATATTTTCACATTTATTCAAATTCAGTGTCATTGTTTAATTCACCATTATAGTGGTTTGGTTCATAGTCGTCGTTTATTTCTATAATTATTAATCATACATATAGGAAAGAAGTAGGTTCAGTAAGAACACTTTTTGGCCCCAAAATGTAACAGTTTTACAAAATTGTTAGAATGTAAACTTCTGCTACAGAAATTTGGGCTATTTTTGACAATACAATGCAAATATATCGTGTACTAGCAACATTAACCCAGCTCCTATCCTAGTAGATGAAAAATATCTTCCCATCACAGAAACATTTACATACCTAGGAAGTACAATAAGAAACGATGGAGGTGCAGTAAATAACATTATGAAAAGATTAAACAAAGCCAGAAATATTTTTAGATCATTAAACAATGTATGGAAATCATCACAGTACAGTAAGAAGACCAAACTTAAACTGTACAGGAGTTGTGTTTTATCTAATCTGCTATACGGATCTGAATGCTGGAGGATGACAGAATTAGATCTAAACAAACTGTCAATTTTCCATACCAAAAGCTTAAGAAGAATCCTACGTATTTTCTGGCCAAATAAAATATCTAATGAAGACCTTTTAAGACAGTGTCATCAAGATAGCATGGGTACAATATTAATGAGAAGGCGTTGGAAATGGATTGGACATGTCATCAGAAGAGATAGAAATTCAATCACTAGAACAGCTCTACATTGGACTCCAGAAGGAAGGCGTAAGCGAGGTAGACCAAAGAACACATGGAGACGTACTGTAGAAGGAGAACTGAAGACCATGAATAATACATTGGGAACAGTAGAAAAGATGGCCAAAGACAGACAGAAATGGAGAACCTTTGTTGATGCCCTACATGCCGATGGCATACCGGGCAGTAAGTAAGTAAGTAAATTACTGAAATCTTTACAATTATAGTATTGTAGTTTAATTTTAGACGGTTTCTGTCTTAAATGAAAGTGGCCGCATTTGTGTTCATTCTTAATATTGGAATGTAAGTTATATTTATGCTAATACATAACATATAATATAAGGCAGGCATTACCTGTGAATGAGGACGAAGTCTGTATGATTTTTTTTTATTCAAACATGTTTATAAAAGAAATACCGTAACGTTTCCGGTTTTTGTTCTCTTGTTAGGGATTTAGTTGTGACGTTATTAAAGTTATGACGTCATATTCAATGTTAACATAGAAACGCTTTCATCAGGTAACGGTTTTTTTTCATATCAAAGAATATTAAATATGAATTGTTATTGAGTTCGAATCCTATATTTTAATAAACTGGTAAATTAATATTGTATTCAGTCTCATGCAAGCAAGACCGGAATATAAAGTAGATTTCTGCGCAAAAGCGGGGATCTAAAAAAGGCTGAAAAAAAGTTAACGATTTTGAGTTCATCATCCCGATTTTCTTATTTTTTTTTATTTTTCTACCGTAATCGTTCCCATATAAAGGTTGCGGATGAACACGGATGCGGCCACTTTCATTTTTACCAACAATCATCTGAAAAGTGACCTGTTTAGGCATATTTGATATATTTTTATATTTAAGCTTGAATCGGAGCGTTTTTAATTAGTAAATCAGTTAAAATCATTCACAAAAAGCAATTAAATCAACTGAAATAGACACTTAAGCGTTTAAAAAGTGTCCAAAATTTTTCATCAGATGAACATGAAATTTGAGGCCAAAATCCGACCTTATCGGATCTTCACCTTTAAAAAACAGCATCATACAAAATTTCCAATAATTTGAAAATTAAAAGTATCATGGAAAAAAACGGCGACAAGAAAAATATATTCAACATGTTCAACTGTACGTACTGTTTTTAAGTACATTTTGACATGGAAAATACCACAATCCTGAACGCACGCATGCACGCATGAAAGAATGAATGAATGAATGAATGAATGAATGAATGAATGAATGAATGAATGAATGAATGAATGAATGAATGAATGAATGAATGAATGTATGTATGAATGAATGAATGAATGAATAAATAAATAAAAGAATGATAGGTGGTATTATTAACACAATGTATAGCATGTTAAAGCATATTAGTTTTGATATTTTTTATAAACAGATACGGAGATACCATAATATTACATCTTCGTAATTTTACATCATTGAATACAAAAGAGTATACAAACATACGTCATAATGTAATAGAATTACTAGTTTGTAATATGGAATATAACTCTATTTGTATTCCAGTAGAACTAAGTCCGTAGATAATAAGTTATAATTATAACATTTGCAAAATGTATTTTACTCCCTATTCTAAATAAAAAAACCTGACATGTTTGTTTCACAATATATTGAAAGTGCTGAGATCCGTTTTAAAATTGCTTTTCATAAATGTATGGCTTCAAAACGAGCCACAACTGGGCCGTATATTGAGACAAATCCGGGTCCTCATGAAGTAACCATATTGACAAAACCGGATTCTTCCAATTCATAATAACTTGTGTCTTCCAAGCAAACAAAATACAAATTTCGGGGTGCTCAAAACGACTTATATAAGTATTTTTAACTTATTTGTTATCATTGTTCAGAACATAAAAAAGAAATTCGCCAGAGCTTTTTTACAATTGTAGCGGGCAGGGGCTTGAAATGCTTCGACCCAAAAGTTTTACTCATTTTATGAGTAGTTTGTAAATAACAAAGTCAGTATGACAAGATATGAGCTGGTCAGTATAGGCATTTGCTAAAAGTCACGTAAATTAGTTTCTACATTTTATTCATTTCAAGAATCATATATTTTCATTTGTATTCAAGATATGACAAGAATCTATTCAGTATAATACATGTAGTAATTTATCTCTACACTCAAGAGATATTTTCTTATTTATCTCTACACTCAAGAGATATTTATTAATTTATCTCTACACTCAAGAGATAAATGTTAGTGTGTGAGAAAAATACATAAAAAGGCTTGAATTGTGCTATCTTACTAAGAAAATAAATTACCTAAGAGAAAATCCTAACTTCAAGTGAATTTAATCAGAATACCTCTTTTTTTTTGTATATAGTTGTAACTGATACCTCACCAGTTACATAAAAAAATGTGTATTATTATTAGTTATATTTAGAACCTTTCCTAACAATGAAATGTAGTTTATACCATACATAAAATGTGTTGTTTATTATAATTGCCAGACCTTTAGGAAATTATCCCTTAATTGCCTAATGTTTTCCTATTTAATTATATTTATCAGAAAAAGACAAACGTTAACAGTAAACATGAACTTCAATGAACAATTTCAATAATCCTAACTTTAAAAGAAAAATAGAAATAAAGCTCCAAAGAGTCCGCTTAAATGAAATATTCCTTTTAAACTTTGAAAACGCTAACTTTACTATTTTCCTTTACAATTTAACCTTAAAAAACGAAGTTTCTAAGAAAAATAAACCATTTTTAAATAAATAACGAGCAAATAAAAATACCAACTGTAAGAACCAAAAGTTTTAGCAGAACTGACGACCAAGCGTCGAATTTACGTCAATGTTGAATTGTTGGCAAGTTGGAAAAACGTTGGATTGTTGGATCGCGCGCTTGCCGTCCAACTAAATATTTGAATTCTCAAATAAATTACAAAAATCACAATAATATACAATTTTAGTAACCTATATATAATAAACAAAGTTTGCATGGTACTAAACAAATTTCTATGGTAACTAAAAATACAACAATATATACAACGCCACCGGAAGTCAATTGTCCTACAAGTGACAAATGTCATAGCTCCCAAGATGAACAATTTTATATCAACCATACACTTATGATCAGTATTCAACTCCACAGGAACCAAGAAACTGTGTGGGTCCATCGAATCAAAATGCTTATAGTCATCAGGGGAGCGATAGTGGGTCCTATCACAACGTCTATCCCGATTGTTCTATGAGTAACAGTTATAATAGACAGAATGATGTGCAACATGGTTACCATCAGACCAACTATTCAATGTATGCATCAAGAAAATGCGCAGTTCTCTCAAATCTTATCGAGATTATTCCAGAACAAGATCCAAATAGCCACCTTTGCTACTCCTATTCCAATCAAAGTGCTGACACAAAAAACAAATGTTGGAAAACAGATTTTAATGATAGAGTCTCAGAGAAAAGAATCAAAACCGTGTCTAATGATGACATATATCAATACTTAGAACAGTCTCATGATGATCGGCAAGGACAACCCTTATTCTATACACAAAAAGAGCAGCAGCAGCATTTTTTAGTCCAGAAAAGCCTCATTCCAGAGAGACACAAAATCGTATAACTGACTGCTTAAAAGGAAAGCAAGACAATACTTCATCTGATGTATGTTCAACAGTAAATAAACAGAGCAATGTAAATAATGTTCACCATGTTTTAGATTTTAATACAAAATCTGTAATTGATAACAGTCATAATGTTGAGTCTACAAAAGAGAATGATATATTGAGAGTTTTAGATTTTAACTGTAAAAATATATTAACTACTGTGCCTCTTATACATGAGATTGAGAATAAGATTGATATAATGCTTATACAGGAACATTGGCTTTTTTATTGTCAAATACATCTATTACAAGAACTGCATAAAAACTTCAATGGAACTGGTAAAACGGTCGATATGAATGATCCCATTCCACCAAGTCATATGCCTCGAAGTTACGGAGGAGTGGCTATTCTTTGGAAACGTGAATTAGACGATATAATTACTGCAATGCAGCTAGAAATGAAAGAATACAATGTGTGGAAGTTAGAGGTAATCTCAATACTATATTAATAACTGTTTACTTGCCATGTAGGGGCTCTATTAACCACTTTACTGAACTAAATATAAATGAATGTCTGGACCACCTTCATGAAATTTTCGAAACCTTTAAAAACTCTCATCAAATGATAATAGGTGGATCCTCAATGAAACATTTTAACAAATTCTCAACGAAAAACAGTCATATCTAATTTTATGTCAGAACATAAACTTTCGACAGTTGAATGGGGAATTACTTTTATACACCCAAGTGGTCAAGTCATGTCCGCAATAGACTACATTCTATTTCAAGATCACTATAAGGAAAATGTTGTCAAGATTGAAAAACAAGAAATAAATAGCAACGTCTCTGACCATACTCCGCTGATGTCATTGTCATTAAGAAGATGAAAGAACGTACTAATACAAAAAACTCCAAAGTTAATTGGAATAAGGTGGACAAGAATGAATATAAAACTTTGATTGATGATAAATTAAAGAAAATCAAACCAATCTCAGAAAAATTGAATTTAGATCAAGCATTTGATGAACTAAACAAAATTCTATCAGATACAATTTAAAAAAATGCTCCAAGAAAACGAAATGGTAAGACAAAGAAGAAACTTCCAGTGATGAATGATGATATCTTACACGCTGTGAAAAGAAAGAAAACTGTCTTCTATATTTGGAAACAACAAGGTCGACCAAAAGAACCTGGTATCTTCTATCTTAGTTGAATGGGGAATTACTTTTATACACCCAAGTGGTCAAGTCATGTCCGCAATAGACTACATTCTATTTCAAGATCACTATAAGGAAAATGTTGTCAAGATTGAAAAACAAGAAATAAATAGCAACGTCTCTGACCATACTCCGCTGATGTTGTCATTGTCATTAAGAAGATGAAAGAACGTACTAATACAAAAAACTCCAAAGTTAATTGGAATAAGGTGGACAAGAATGAATATAAAACTTTGATTGATGATAAATTAAAGAAAATCAAACCAATCTCAGAAAAATTGAATTTAGATCAAGCATTTGATGAACTAAACAAAATTCTATCAGATACAATTTCAAAAAATGCTCCAAGAAAACGAAATGGTAAGACAAAGAAGAAACTTCCAGTGATGAATGATGAAATCTTACACGCTGTGAAAAGAAAGAAAACTGTCTTCTATATTTGGAAACAACAAGGTCGACCAAAAGAACCTTGTATCTTCTATCTTAAGGAAAAAACAATCACCACATATGATCTCAGGAAACTATGTAGAAAAGAGCAAGCACTAGAAAGGATTAATACTAGACAACAAATCTTGGATGCTGAATCCAGTGATACAGTATTATTTTTCTAAACTAATTAGGAAACAGAGGGGTAAAATGGGTAGATTTATTGAAGAACTTATAGTTGAAAACGAAACATATCAAACATCTGACAGTGTATTGGACAGATGGAAAAAACATTTCGGAGATCTTGCCAAAAAATCTAACTATCAGAACTTTGATCAGAATCATTTAGAAGCAGTAGAGGTTGAAACAGAAATAATATTAAAGATATGTAAGGAAAATTATTCACATGAAAACGTCTCAATCCAAAAATTGAAAAATGCTGTAAAAAAATTAAATACAAATAAAGCTATGGACTATTATGGAATCACTGCTGAAAACTTCATTTATGCCAGCGAAACACTTTTAGAGTATCTTCAACTTTTAATTAACACAAGTTTTGAACACTGCTACATACCAAATTTACTCAAAATTGGAACCCTTTTTCATGTTTTCAAAAACAAAGGTGACATAAAGAATGCTACAAATTACCGTGGGATCACTATAACGCCAACCTACTCGAAGATCATAGAGATTATAATTAAAGGAAGGGAAAATGATAAGATTTTGAAACATCAAAACCCACTGCAAAAAGGTTTCACGGCAAAATCCACTCCATTGCTTTGTGAACTGTTCATTGAGTAATTCGAAAGAGAAAATAAAGATCTCAAGTTACCAACCTATGTTGCATTACTGGATGGAAAATCTGCTTTTGATGTTGTAGTTCATAAAAACCTGATACGACGTCTTTTCCACAGCAATCTATTTTACTGATCAGCAATTTATATGAAAATGCAACATCCTGTGTAAAATGGGGCAATACAATGTCAAATCGATTATTTAATATTGAACAAGGTGTAAGACAGGATGGAGCCATTAGCGCTGACTTCTACAAAGTTTATATCAACCCCCTACTACATATTATGAGCAACTCCCGACTGGGAGCCAAAATTGGAAATATAAACTGTTGTGCGCCAACTTGTGCTGACGATATTGCCTTGATATCCAACAATCCCTTTGAACTCCAAAATATGATAAATTTAGCAGTTGATTTCAGCCAAAGAGAGGGATATCTACTACAGCCTCAAAAAAGTGTAGTCTTGCCAATCAAAACATGTAATAAAATGCTAGATGTTGAACAAGGTTTTTGGAAACTTAAAAATATAGATATGCCCATTGTCCAAGACTCCTCTCATATTGGAATAAAAAAATCTCAAAAGACTCTACTAATGCAACCATCACTGAAAATATAAAAAAGGCCAGAAGATCTATGTATAGTCTGATGGGTGCTGGATTACACGGGGAAAATGGATTAGACCCTGAAACAATAGTCTCCTGATTTAGAACATACATCTTACCAGTTTTGACAGGCAAAAATTTAGATCTTATACAACAGCAACATAAAAGGTGGATTAAACAGATTTTATCTCTCAAACTAAATGTGGCTGACCCGGCTGTCTATATATTATCTATATTATTTATTTTAATCAAAAATGAAAATTGTGTAGTGAATATACTTTCTTTACATTAAAATATATCGAACATGTTGGCCCCATTAAACAATTGCTAAACTTAAAAAAATAGACAAAAAGAATGTACAGCTGAAGTTAAACAACATGTATTATTGCCTGATGAATAAGACACAGGTTATGTGTATCGTGATTTTTACGTGCGCAAGGACTACCCAAAAATTTTCCGCTCATAGTTTTTGTGAATATATTTACGTGTTTCAAAATGGATAAAGTGATGAAAGTACATTCTTAATCCAAAAACGTAGGAAGAGATGTCGAAAATAGTGATTGTATTGTTTCAAACTTTGAATTAAAATCAAATGTGTATTTAGAATTTGTTCAGATACATTATTTCAGTGTGGATTACAAAGATGATATAGTGAAAGCAGCTAATAATGGCATGTTTTATAGATATTATATTTCAAAATGTAGTCTTCTCCTATTATTTCTTGTTTCATCTCGGGTTTTAATTTTTACTAGGTGAATAGGAAAAAAAAGAATAGCATATGAAAACAGGTTGTTGTTGAACCATATCGAGTGCACCGCAGTCGATTTTATTTCAAATATATAATTGATATGAACAAACAAAGAGATAACAAAATTCATTCAGTTATATTCTTTTGTTGGAATTTCAAGAGAGTGTTAAATTTACCCAAACGATTCAACCTTAAAAAAACACTGCAAGGTCGTGTCGCTCTTTTTTCGTTTATTTGTGTATCGAGTTCCTTTTTTTAAATTATTTTTTCTTTTCTTTTAAAAACGATCACTGCGAACAAAGTGCGATTCGGGAAACGATTGGTTTGTTTGACAGATAAAATTCGATAATGTCTTCCTACTAAGGCTTTTCTACTTCAGGCATAGATTACCTTATCTGTATTTGGCAAAACCTTTAGGAATTTTGGTCATCAATGCTCTTCAACTTCGTACTTTATTTGACCTTTTAAACGTTTTTGGATTCGAGCGTCACTGATGAGTCTTTTGTTGACGAAACGCGCGTCTAGCGTATATACAAACTTAAGTCCTGGTATCTATGATGAGTTTATTTATACTGCTTTCTATATTCATCGTCGTTCATAAGCGAAGTATTTCATTATATGCCTATTTAAACAATAATATCAGACTTAAAAAACAACAACTTGTAAAGCAACGTCGAAACCTGAAAATTATAAAAACTATTATAGTCCCCTAGTTCATGAAGGAAGTTCTAGATTTGCACTTTGTACAAAGAATAATTTTTAGGTGGTTCATGGCCTTTGTATTGCGGCATGATCTATCAAATTTTAGAAGCATTACTTTATTGCTTTTTTCATTTCAATTGTAGTTGAAAATGATGTGAGGAAGTATAAGAGTAACACCAGAGGTCAATTTTGATAACCTAAAGACGAACGAGAATAAATCTTTTGGGGAAAGAAATTCATAAAACAACAAAAACACGATTTATAACGAGCATAATCAACTTATTGAATTCGTGCTAAAAGGAACAATACAACTATATGAGAAAAATGTCTGTGATATGAGTATTGGTAGTGTTAAAAAACAGTTTGAAAGTGTTATTTTTCCTCACGAAACCGGTTCGATTAGTGACAGAATTATTGTATTGGAAGCAAACTTTAATAAAATGTATTTTTTTAAATTGTCAAGTGTTGGCTTTGAGCGTTCCTGATGAAGGTAAATCCAGAAAAGTGCTTTGGACGCAATGAACTATTTAACGTGTTGTTTTCCATTTTTCTTATTTGGTTGTATGTTTGCTTACATGATGAAAACAATTGGGGTTATTACTATGTTTTTTATTTCAGTGATTGAACTTTCATTTACCTGTAAGGATCAGTTATGATTCCTTTAGCTGACGCTAAAATTTTTAAGAAGGAGGTGGGCTATTCTTAAAAATATTGGACAGGTAAAGGTAACATAATGGTTTCTTACAGGTAAATGATAGTTCACTAACTGCAATAAAGAACGGGTAAAACAATAGAATGACGTCACAACAATGTTTTGATTTCAAATAGCAAAACTAATGATGATGGATGTATGTATTTTCTGTATCTTCCTCCTTTAGTAGCAGTTCCACAATGAGATATTGTGTAAATGAAAACATTAAACACATTGTATCGGTACAGATTTAATGTGAGCATTTTCCTATCAAGTTTCTTAGCCTGACCGTGGCAGGTCTTACACAAGAAAGTTAACATCCCCCTAAAGCGATGAGTACCATTAATCTAATAAAAATGTTGTCAATGAGATGTTCAGCAATCACTTCAAATACAAATTTCATAACAGAAAAACATATTGATAGATTCCAAATCTTAAATACAAACTTACCAATCTATCCCTTTTATGTTACACAGCATCAACAGATTTCTCGCAGGTGACAGGTGTTAGTGGCTTTTCGTTGAAGACCCGTTGTTGGACTAAAGCTGTTGTCTGCTCTTTGGTCGGGTTGTTGTCTCTTTGATATATTCACCAATTTTATCTCGTAATTTTCCATGTTTATTTTCTTATGGACGCTGAAGGATTAGTTATGATCTATGCATGTTTGGATGATAAAGACAACATTGTAATTAATTGTAAAACTAATGTATTTAATATACTAAGTACATGTATGTTTAGGAAGTTTGATCGTGAACATCTAAGTCGAAATTAAGAGGCATACTTGGTAACTTGTTAAAGTATATCAAACGTTCTAGTATGATGGTCTTACTAGTTTTTTAGGAGATGTTATAACATGTATTATAATTAAAACCTTATATTATCTTATTACTTTTCCCCTTATATACAACAACAATAATAAATTAAAAGGATAGATTGTGGTTCGATTGGTACCTGTTTAAATTGATTCATTCGGTATTAAACTAGATAAAAAAAACAATTAAAAACAACAAGTAAGAAAATTCCGAAAATAAGCAACCCACAGCCAAACAAGTTTGCTATGACAGTTTAAAAGGAAAGTTTACTGGTGTTCAACTGATTACCGTAACTGATGTAACGGTTATCCCAACATGACGGAGCCCAAAACAGGTAAAATTGTCTTTTTGTAATTTCTCCGTGTACACACGTGGTTTAAAAGAAATACTCAGCCGCTAGGTTGATTTGTACGGTATTGTTGTATGTGTGTTCTTGATATCATATGTGACCTTGTTACCGAAATAAAAGTAATTGGAAATGTAGAGAAGATCATCGTAACTCCAAAAGAAGATAGTCGTAACGTGTAGACAAATAACTTGAAAGATAATCGTAACTGTGTGAATATGTCTATGATCATAGTAACTGATTTTGTCAGAACCATCTCCTAACGCAATATTTCAATATAAAAGTATAAAAAAATTAAAACATTAGATAATTGCACTTTTATTTGATTGAAAATTAAAAAAAATTTGATAAAAGAAATATATCTATAACGTTACTTATAAATTAAAACTGTCAATTAAGGTGGTACCTAACACTACAGGGAGATAACTCTTTAAAATCAGTTGAACGTGCTAGTTACGTTGTGTTGTTAAAGGAAGATTAAGCTTCTCAATGATCAAAATGATGGTTTGTCAAACTGCTATATAACCCAAAATGTGGTTCAAATTTTATTTATTTTTTATTTTTGTCAAAGGGTCAAAGTAAATATTTTGTCAAAATTTTATAAAAATTAAACGAGCCAAACTTATTTTAGTCAAGGTGTTGGGTACCACCTTAATCCCGTATTTTTCATTACTTTTTAACTATAAACAAACAGAAGGTATAAACTCATTTACATTCTATACTTTACACTTACTCGTTTATGGCGAGATGTTTCTACTACAATTTGCAATTTTACTAGGGAAGTCAGAGGTCATTATTACAACATTCTCTGCACTATTGTAGACTGTTCACACAAAACCAAACATCAGATTCGCCTAATCCAAAAAACCTTCTTTTTGAGAACAAAGATGCTGTCGAAAATCTAGATCAGCCTCTTCAAAAATCGTTGTTAAACGTTGTTTTTCGAATAATGCTATTGTGTTTGCAATCAACAGGATTCTGCATCAATTATAAAGAATCAAAGTACAGAAGTACTGAACATCGGATGACTTCAAAATTCTTGTGGATAGTCACAATCACTTGTCTCTGAAAAAAAATCACATCTTAAAACCTGAAAGTGAGGTTAATGTACAGAAGGGAAAAAAATATGAGACAGGATCTTGCCTGGATGAAAAGTAAAAGTAAATGAAAGGGAATTCAACATCACCGTTATAATTATTATATTATAGCAGTACATATCAGTATACTCTGGTTTATTTTATATTAAGATTTGATTATTACAGTAACATGTATATATAATTGTCATCCATTTGTAAATCATTCTATTCTACTGTAAATAAAACAAAACCAAGACTTCCATCCACAAATAAGTAGGTGTGGTACGATTACCAATGAGACACATATCCAGAGACCAAAATGACACAGAAATTAGCATCTGTAGTTCACCATACGGCCTACAAAAATGAGCAAAGGCCATATCGCGTGGCCATAAAAGCCCCCAAAATGAACAATGTTAAACAATTCAAACGTCAAAACTAATGGCATAATTTATGTAAAAAGTAATGAATGCAAAACAAATGTTACACAACAACTGAATTACAGGCTCCTGACTTAATGCATGCACATACAGAATGTGGTAGGATTAGATTTTTTAAAGAAGCTAACCCGCCCAAAGGGTTAGTACTGAAACAGCATAACATAAGAATAAACTATAAAAATCAGTTTATCTCATCAGACGGGTACAAACAGAAATACATCGAACAAAAACACTAAGTGAACGCGGACGACTACTTATGCATTACCACATCAAAGACACTAAGTACAGATCTGAGAGTATTCACAGTTACTGACAGCTAGTAAAAAAAAAAACATGAAAAAAAATGCATCTAAAACCAAAAATTATGAATTTCATATTATATTCCAAGTTTGATTATCCTTCAACTGTACCTTCTAGGTGAAAAATACAATCTGTAAATAGTATTATTTGTTCATGTTTGTTTTCTCTCCATATTTTATAAGTTACGTTGATAACTAGTAACCCTTAATTAAATGCAACACACTATAAAAACAAACTAATCACTATGAACATAACAATTCCCAATTTCCCACATTTATACTTCCCACAAACATGTTCCCTATTGTCCGACAAAATTTAAAAAAGGAAAGTCCATAATCAAAAGGCAAAATTATGTTCGCCATCGTGTCATATTGTATAAGATTGAACGGTTCCATATACCCTAAGGTAAAGGTATGTTAAAATCGTAATCAGATTGAGGATATTTACACATCAATAAAAAATAAGAGGAAATATCAATGGAATTTTTTTCTCCCCGCACATTATGTTTATCATGAATAAGATATCAGACAAACTGTCATAAATGGAAACATGATTAATACATAAACACAAGAAATCACAAAAACTTGAAATCCAATCTTATTGGTGAAAAATTTTCGTCTTCCAAAGTATTTTTGTCGAGAATACGACTTTTGTCGCAAAAGTGAGAAATAGACATATTGATTCTACATTATATCGTCAATCAAAAATGACCAGTTGGTTATTTAATTTTGATGTACCTTATTATTTGATATTTTAGTTCAGTGTATCCATGGCCAGGATACGATGACACTCTTCGTTAACGCGCGTTTACTACACACAGTAAACGTGCGTTTACTTTTGACAAAAATAGAAGACGCGCATTTTTTTCACGTTAACGCGGAAGTAATGGTACCACGATTTCCCGAGAAATACAAGAACAACGCAATATTAAAAAAAAAACCTGATATATCCCGATAACAAGATTTTTTAGGCGTAATGCTACTTTTTATGGTGTTATATTACTTTTAACAATATCAAAGAATACTAATTAAAGATTTTACTCGTTTTTACTCAATAAAGTGCAATTTCACTTCAAGAATTCTTGCATGCGAATTTCTTGTTGAAAACAAAATGGCGGACATTCTAAAATTCTACAGTTGTTTCAAAAATTTATCTGAACTATTTCATAAAATGTAAATTTTTATTTATCCCTATAACATGGTGATATGTTATTCTTTTAGAAACTTCAGTAACAAAAATGAAATAAACGCCCGTTTACTCTTAACAACGTTAGCAGACGAGTCGTTTTTGTGTTAATGCGGAGGTTAATGCCCGTTTACTTTTGATGTCTACTGAAAGTATTGAGTGAACGCACAGTTAGCGCGGCGTTAACATGAAGTGCACGCGAGTAAACGTCGCATTAACTATTTCGGTCCGTCTACATCTAATGCTTGGTCTGCACCCAACTGTACGATCTTCAACACGGATCCTTGGCCTTCACCGAACAGCAAGCTATAAAGGGACCCTAAAATGACTATTGTAAATCCATTCAAACGGGGGGAAAACGGTATAATCTATATAAAACAAGAAACACGTAGGAACCACATCAACAAACGAAAACAAAACAACAGTTCCTGACATAGGACAGGTGCAAACAAAATTAATACCGTGGCCAATTATTCTTTAGGATACTGAAACCAAAATTGCTTCTGCTTTTTTTACCATCTATTATCAATAACTGTCACAAAAAAGCATAATAACAGATAGATTTATGAATGAGAATACGCGTCTATTGATATTTGATGCACTGTTTAGAAAACCATAACAAAACTGGTATTTTACTACTATTAGATTTTCAAAAGGCTTTTGACTCTATCGAATGGTGATTTTTTTTAAGCATTTCGAGATTTTCAATTTTGGAAGTATTTTGGAAAGCATCAAGTTATAAATAATGGTCATCTCTCAAGCTTTTTTTTAAATTTGGAGAGATATTGTAGACAAGATTATACCCTCTCTCATTACCTTTTTAGCTCACTGGGGCCCGAAGAGCCCGATATAAGCTTATGCAATAACTTGGCGTCAGTCGTCGTCCGTCATCCGTCGGGCCAGGTTAGCTAAAAAGTATGTTTAACCAAAATTCTAAAATGTAGATAAACGCAACATAAATAAAATTATTAATTACCTTCTAATAACATCTGATATTGAAAACAGTTTTCATTTTCACACTAACACACCAAAAAAGTCGAGGTAGTGATTATAAATTGCATAAACATACATGTTTTAGTCTTAAGGTAAGTGATGACAACTTATTCGCCTGAGCTAGAACACTTGACTAATTAATCACAATATTACATTTCAATGTACATTTGGTGCACCATTTTTGTACAATCATGCATGGTGCACCATCTTTGCAAACATAACGTACATTGGATGACCATCCCCTAGATTAACCTCTGTACCCTTTTTACATTGAATTATACTGCACTCGTTCTATTTGAGCAGTCAAAATGCGTTGACTTTTCATTTGTATGTCTTAGTCACTGCCACTAAATCACTTTTCCTCATGGAAAACTTGTGTAGATAGTTGAGCCGGAACTATACATATTTAAATATTCATGACGACCTCTTCAACCTTTTCTTGTTGCTTATGAATACAACGAAGCATGGAACGACTTAAACTGAATTATTTTACAATTGTTGGAAAAATGTATTAAACTTGTTAATATATTTTATTTAAAACCTAGTCCATACTCAAACAAATTCGTTCACCATCAATTGGTTTCAACAGGTTATGTCATTTCATTATGCTGTACATTTCTCAGCCAGATATAAAGCCTTTTTATGAGGGATTTAAATCACATATTAATTAATAATAACACAATAAACAACACTTGAAACAGTATATTGACTTGACATTGCATTTTCTCATTTTTAAGCCTCATACTTATATTGTTGATATGTCAGGTCAAGACACTTTTATTGTCTTTTTATCTGATATGTAGTGTGTAACGACATGAAATGATGTAGTAGGAGAGCCATTGAGACGAATCTCCATCCAAGTCACAATTTGTAAAAAAAAAAACATAATAGGTCAAAGTACGGTCTTCAACACGGAGCCTTGGCTCACACCCTACTATAAGCTATAAGCTATAAAGCCCCCAGTAAAAAAGCGTTGACTGAATATGTCTATGTAATTTGCTGTCACGTATTAAATACAATACAAATGAAACAAAGAAACAGGCCGGTTACAAACGTTGCCGGACAGTTTGTTTGCACGAGTAGTCAGGACCTAACGACAAGTGCAGGTTATTTGTTGATACTTTTGTTTTGTATCTGACTTGTTGTACGCCGTTTCAGGAAAGAAGTAGTGCATTTTGCACTTAGAAGAAGAAGCAAAACTAAATATATTGGAAACTTAAATGGCCATATACCAGTTAACGTAAGTTACAGTTTTAACACATTTTTTTCCCTAAAAAAAAATCATCTAGAATCTAATAACTTTATAAAAAAAAAAATTTCAAGTAAATGAGGTATTTTGTGCATATTTGAGACTATTTAAAATACAACTTCGCAAGTCAGTCAGTATTAAAAAAATCAGAGGTAATTAAGCTATTATTTGAATTCTTATTGTGGAAAAAAGGGATGGGAGATTGGGGGTGAAAATAAATTTAAAAAAAATGTCGTTAAACAGGGCAGGATGTGCCATTCCATCCCCCAATCCTTCTTTAAACAATCATTAAAATGGTACATTTGCGTCATTGAATTCAATATATATGGATGATTTCAATAACAATATAAAAACGTGGATTTTGTCTTGTTATTAGATATATATATATATATATATATATATATATATATATAGGCATATATTTTGGTGTTTTCTTTTTATGTTCATGCTTATAGATTTTATCATATATGTCTATGATAGTGTTAATCCGGATTAAACACGTGTCACTATATGATCGCAGCTTATAATCGATTTATGAGTTTGACTGCCCCTCTGGTATCTTTCGTCCCTCTTTTACCGTCTGCAATTGATTACACAAGTTGAATGATTTTTCCTTTTTACCTGTATTATACGGACACTTTTTATTTATATTATCAATCATGCATTGGTGAGTTGATAGGGATTTCATTTTTCGATTAGATTCGATTTTAATTATTGAAATATTAAATCTGATACCAGCATTTTTTACTTTCAGCATTGTCCAGAACAATATTCATGTCCATAAATTGAAAAAAAGAAAAAAATCATTTACGGACCTTAAATTTAGCTTCAAAAAGGGTAGCTTCTTTTCTGAGTAAGAAAATGATTAAGTTTTTCAACACTAACACTCAACTTTTTTTGTCGAAATTAGCACTTTTAGATACGGTACATGTAAAAACTCAAAAGTGTCCGTGTATCATCTTTAAAGTGTCCGTTTAACACCCGTTAATCTACTGTTTTTTATATGGCTTTGCTGAAGGCAAAGTCGTACACTATCCGAACATTACTTTTCCTCATGAATATTTAAATAGTAAAGTCGGAACTGCACTTAAATATTGATGTCGATCGCTTCAACCTGTCCTTGTTTCAAATGTATACAACAAAAAAGCGTTGGACATTTCAAACTTATTTCTTTAAAAATTGTTGGAAAAATATATTTCACTTGTTAATAGTTTTTGTTCAGTCATTATGTGTTACAATGTTTGTTGCTATTTTAGTCCATACTTAAACCAATTCGTTCACCATCGATTGGTTTCAACAGGTAATGTACATGTCATTGTGTTGTATACTTCTCCGCCAGGTGTGAAGGCCTTTCAAAGGCAGATTTTCCCCAAATTACTATTACAATGTTTTTTTTCTAGGTTGCAGTATAAAGAAAATAATAGTGTATTGACTAAAGCCACACATTTCACCGTTGTTACGCTTCATCAATATACCGTTGTCAAGCCAACTTTGATGAACACAAATACTTTTTTAGTCTTTGTGTTCCTATATTGCTGTCAAATGTATTATACAATCAATCCTGACATAAAAAAATACCAATTCACAGTGCAACTATATAGATTTACACAATATGTTCAAGTATGGTTAGTTTCGGTTGATGCAGTCAAAATATTTTGTTATACCAGTCGGCCTGAGGTATAAAAACTGAAATATTTTGAATATTCATTAAAATGAATAAAATGGGGACAAGCTGGCAGTCTAAATTGATGCGGACAGAATTTTGTAGTCTGTGTGTTCCAATATTGCTGTCATTTGTATTGTAAAATCCACTCTGACATAACAATTTCCAATTTACTATGCGACTATATCGATTTACAAAATAAAGTGCAAATATAGTTTGGGTCAAAAACATTTTGTAATACGAGTCACCATGAGATTTCAAATCTACTGAATTTTTTAAAGATTTTATATTTTGAATAAAAAAAGGACATGCTGGTACTCTTAATTGATACTGACAAAAGTTTAAAGTCGTTGTGTTCCAACATTGCTGTTATGTTTATTACACAATCCATCCTGACATACAAATATTACTGAACTACTATGAGGCTATATAGATTAACAAAATAAAAGTGATATAAGGTGTGTTGTAGTTGACGTGGTCACATAATTTTATATAACGAGTCAAACAGAGGTATCAAAACTACTGACATTTTGCACGATTCCATATTTTGAAAGAAATAAATAGGACATGCTGGCACTCTTAATTGATGCGGACAAAGTTATGTAGTCATTCTGTTCTATTCATTATGTGACTATTGAGGATCACCCCATAAAATAGATATGATATTTGGTAAAAGAGGCAGCCTAAATTTTCAAACTACTGATATTGTTTTACGATTCAATATGATGAATAAAAAGACGACATGCTGGTACTCTTAATTGATGCAGACAAAATCTTGTAGGTGCGAAACTATTTACTGAAATCGGCAATATTTGAATCGGAAATGACCATTTGGTAATTTAATTTTGATGTACCTTATCAGTTGATATGTAAGGTCAGTGTATCTAGGATACGATTACGGTCTGCGTTTACGCAAGTTTACTACAAACAATAAACATGCGCTTTGCTTTTACGAAAATGGATGACGCGCCTTTTTTAAAACTTAACGCGGAAATAAACGCGAAAGTAAACCCCCATTTAACCTTCACATATTAGAATATGCTCCGTTTAGCGTCAACGTGGAAGTAAAAGTGAAAGTAGCCCGTTTTTTTTTTATATCTACTGAAAGTTTGAAGTTAACGTACTGTTAACGCGACGATCAATGAAGTGCACGGAGTAAACGCCGCTTCAACGTTTTCCGCCCGTTTGCATAGAATGCTTGTTCTGCGACCAACTGTTCTTTTTCGAGTCAATAAATCCTTGTATTGATATCATATAAAGGTGATACATGTACTTTTATAGTGTTTGCTGACATTTTATTCTGTTTTACGGAGGAAATTTCGATGATTGTGTTTTATTTTCTTAGGACTGTAGAAAAAGCGTGCGTAGCGTGTATAACGTTACGATGTTTTTATTTCCTAATTTTACTATCTTTGCCAAAAAAAATTCCGCTAACATGTTTTACCCCGCCACATTATTTATGTATGTGCCTCTACCAAGTCAGGAGCCTGTAAATCAGTGGTTTTCGTTTGTTTATGTGTTACATATTTGTTTTTCGTTCATTTTTTCAAATCTATAAATAAGGCCGTTAGTTTTTTTCGTTTGAATTGTTTTACATTGTCTTATCGGGGCTTTTTATAGCTGATTATGCGGTATGGGCTTAGCTCATTGTTGAATGCCGTACGGTGATCTATAGTTGTTAATGTCTGTGTCATTTTGGTTTCTTGTGGACAGTTGTCTCATTGGCAATCATATCACATTTTTTTTTTTATATTTGAGCTTTCATATTTAAACGTAAACCAAACGTTTAGAAGCAATATCTTCTTGTTGAAAGATGTATTTAAGTTTTGGTTTATTGTCCCACACTAGTTGTAAGTACATGCGTTAGAAAGGTTGTGTTAAGAATTATGTCTTTCGAATGCATCTGATGGCATGAGAAATGTAAATAAAGTTTATTAAAGATTTATAACTAGACTCAAGAGATATGTCTTTATGATGTAAACTTGTTATACTTCATCCTTAATGGGACAAATAACAATGTGCAATTTAGTTGTAATATATAAACATTGTATATTATGTACTTCAAGTTTAAATACTTATATTTTATATAACCTGCAGCTGACGAATATGAGCAAAACACAATATTGCTGTCATGCCATATTAAAGTATACAAATATTATTACCTATAAAGCTATCTTCATAACTGCATGTATGCATATACACATGTAGTAATGCAAAATATATCTTATAGTCGAAACAATCGATCTAATGAAGTCCCTGAAACGACTTGTAACATTGGTTATGTGTTGTGTGAAATTAACAATTTCAACTTCCAATGGTTCGTATTGTTGTTATATATTTTTATATGTGCATTTATATTCTAAAATGATATATTGGAAATATCAAAATTGCATTTCCTGAAGAAATACAAATTGCTACAGTCAGTAAATCAATGAGATTGTTATTTTTGCAGATTATGTTGATTATTGATGCTTATGTTAGATGTTGTTCATATACATTTTAGAACCATGCTTAACCACATATCAGATTTCGGAATGGAAGAGATCTGTTGCCTATACAGACACAAATGGTATGTGTGATAGCTTTTTGTATGAGGGTTGGTATAGAGTTACTAGTGGAGCAGGCGAGATGATGCCAACAGAATGTCCAAAGTGGGGGTTCAGATGCGGCACAGTTAATCCGTTGTATTTATCAAGAGGTAATATATCATACTTTTAATGTATATTGCCTTGTTTCATATCTAATACATTAAGTTCAAGTTGAAAACATTCCACGAGTCGACCAATTTTACTAGTCTTCATTTGAAACTTGTAACACATAGTTTTGTCATGAACGTAGTTTAGGAAAGATTTTTTATTAATCACTTATAATCATATTGACATTCATTAGACAATTTTCAATTTCATAATAATCTCAAAATAGTATATGTACGGATGTCGATATACACTGATAATTTAAAATGGACAAATTGGTACCACCGATAAATAAGTAATGTAAGTGATTTGAATGGTCACATGCATCATAGTTATCACAACAGTTACAATTTTGTTAAAAGAAATTTCTGCCAGATTTTCTAATTATAATATCTCAAACAAATATGAACACGGGCATTTTTTTAGGTTCTTCTTTTGTGCAAAACCTTGTAATTTCCGTTTCTTAAAGCCTATCAATGTATAACAGCCTTTCAAAAAGCTTTATATTTTGAAACTGAGCAGCAAACTTTCTTACAATATTTGTTTATGAATTTTTTTTATAAAAATTGATATGTTTTGCAAATAAACATGGTTTTGCAAAGTAAATAAGAGTTTGCGGGGTACAAAAGAAATCGGAAAACATTTACGTCATAAGTGGGAGATAATGATGATTTTGATAGATAGATGCGTTAAACATAGTGCTGTAAGTATAATTGATCTTTCTTATAATGTATCGATTGCACTTGTGCATGTTAATTTTGTCTTTTTGCTATGAAATCAATAATCAGATTTTTCATCTGTTATTGAATGCTCATGAAACAGGTATGAATAATTAACAAATCTTATAACTGCAGAAGGAATAAATGACACAAATGAACAGTTGTTCCCGATAGGCGGAGAAACAGTAGAAAGAGTCGCTTGTATGGCAGACATGCACGGCAATTGCTGCAAAGACCGAATACATATAAAGATAAGGAACTGTGGAATGTACTTCGTTTACTATCTAAAAGCAACAACGTCTTGTCCTTCGGCCTACTGCTTTGGTGAGTTCAAAACTTTCGCATCATAGTTTTTAAATTTCAAAGGGCAACCAAATTAACAAAGATTGTTTGAAGTTTTTGGTTTTATCAGCTCTGCAATGTTTGTATTAGATTTTGTTAGACATTTATTTTGGTCTTTTACATCACTGACAAGACGATTATTGTCGAAATTCGAATCGAATGCAGAAACATTAGTACCTATAATGTTATTATTAAGACTAGTAAACGGACAAAATATATATCACTTTTATAATGCAAACACCACAGTTTTGTTCATAAGAAATGGTGTTCTAATAACACCTGTTAATAGATTGATTGAATGATTTATGGAGTGGTGTTGAACACCACTTTCAGTACTATTGTGTTATATCATATGGTCAGGCTTATTTTATTGATAGATGACAGAAATGGGTATGATTACTTTCAATGTAAATTATGAAATTACGATCAATCATCAATCGTTCAATAAAATTTAATGATTATACAATTTCTCAAAGAAACTATTATTAGCCATTGATCGGCAGAGTGTATTTACAAGTAATGATGATTACATCTCATTACAATGGAATTCAAAAGTACTTATTCCAATGATAATGGTAAATAAAGGTCAGAAAATCGTAACAATTACATTTGGTTGAAACTTCAAAAATTGTATCTATATCAATATTTTATAAAATGTTAATATTCTTAAAGTAAACAAAACAGCCTCAACAAATAACATATTTATGAATTGCATCTATTCAAAAGTTTCATTTAATGCATGATATATTTACGGTAACTAGATTGTTTTTAATATATTAATGGTTATATTATCGAAAAGTAATAATGATTAAAAGATAGTTTGAAAAGTTATTGATTAAATCAAACTAAATGTTATCATATAATGCCTGATTAATGATAACAGTGAGTACTTGAAAAAACTGTAATCGATTACAACTGAGTGAGAAATACAAGAACAAATACCCCGAGTCTGGTAGAGAAAGCTAGAGTACCCTTCGATATTGACAAAACGTCGGTAGAAAAACTAACATTCATAGACACAATTATCAGGAAAAACAAATATTTACTGAGTGTCGTCCCATGTAACAAACTCGCAGCATAAAACTCGATAAATTCTCGAAATTTTTATTCAACTCTGTTCGAAATGCTTACCCTCCCGGAGCACCTGATTTCACTCCTGGTTTTTAGTGGAGTTCGTGTTGTTATTTATTATTTATAACTGTTGATGTAAATGTCCTTTGGTTTTGTGAGTCTTTGTTTACTCCTTGGTTGTGATTGGTATTGTCTTTGAATGAACGTTCAATGATGTAACAAAGTTCAGTTATGGTTCGTATGGCTTCCTCCATTTAAAATTTGTTTAGATATTTTGAAAAGAATATTATATGAAATATCTCCGTGTAAACTTTTGTTGGGGAGCTTGAAATATTGGAGTTAATTTATTTTTTTTATTTTAGCATATAATTAACAGTGTATACCAATCGTTTTGTACTAAGTCCCAGCCCCAAAAAGTCAAATTTGAAGAACAAAAATAGATGTATGTTCAATTCGAAAACAATTAGTTTGCAATGTCTTTCGGAAATGTCTTTAATTAACTTTGAATGCAAAAAAATGAGTTAATTTAGAGAAGATTATTTTTCGGTTTTAAATACTATACCAATAACAAAAAATTAAAGTTGTAATTGGATCACCAAATTGTATCAAGATTACAAGTTATTTCTTTTTAAATACGGATTGATGAAATGGCTTGCAAAGCTGTCCTGCTTTCAATGAAACGAAATAATTCACATCATACACAGATTATCACTGAAGACCATCAAAACCAAAGTATGAAAAATGCAGTACCTACCATTACTATATGTCATGTCTCTTTTAACACCGTTAGATTAAAATTCTATTCGAAGTGGTTTATAATGCAAAAATATATCCAAAACATCACAAAATAACTGACAATAAAAACTTATATCCAACATTTATACTTTTGTGTGATATTTTGCATTGACAAGAATAACAGGAAAATCTTTTAATTAAACATTAGGTGCACAAAATGTAAACATAAAGTAATCTATTTTAAGGACTATCAATCAATATATAGGTTATATATGGATCTGTTGACATATTCTGAATCTCGAATTTTGTTCTAAATTAATATGATTTGAACAGGTTCATATAAAACATATTGACCTTGTCAATAGTCCATAGTTTGATAAATTATGCAAAATTACTATAATTATAGACCAAAATTTTGGGGATGTAAAAAATTATTATCTTTTTTTATGCTTAACTTTTAATGTTTTGTTTGAACAGTTATTGTTACTTAATCGACAACAAAATATATATTTAGGTGAAAATCTACCGTGCCCTGAGGGTGAGTCTTCGGAGAATGGATTTTCACCTGGCTGTGGAAGTAAGTTATATTTCAATTTATTCTTTTTGCATTGATAAATATATTTTGATTTTATTGATCAAACTGAACAATCAAATTGAACGAGTGTAAGAATGTTTGAAGTAAATTACAAGTTTAATATAAGAAAAACGACAGGTTTGAAATTAACCACAGCTTAATTAACATCATTTCTATATTATAATTTAGTTTGCCGATTTTTTTTATCTTGGCCCTTTCATTGAGCGAATCAACATGCATGGTTGTGATTTCATAGGACGATATAAACAGGAAATAATATGTAAAATAATTCATGGAAGCCATATATTGTTATAAATTTACACATGGCCTGAGCCGTGATATTCGAATTTATCCTGAGCATTATTGTTATTTCGATTCTAATAGGACAAATACGGTCATTAAAATACTGAAGAGAGGGTTGGTTTGGTGTGTGTGTGGCTGATCTTTTTTACTCCCTGTGAGATAAAGCTCAAATATCTTACAAAATGCGTAGCTTGCATGGGTTATTTCGTGAATAACCGCTAGGAAAAAAACCTGTTTAATTCTTGTTATTCTCAAACGCAACATTTTCCATATTCTTTAATTTACATGATGTTCTCGTAAGCTTCCGTCAAATCCAAAGTTGACATTTCGTGACTAAGGAGCCGCCATGCTGACTTGCACATATTAATAAATATGCAAATAATGCAATAGAATAGAAAATAAAACAAAACCTACCTCAAAAATCAGTTTTAATACAATATCATACGAATTTCGATGGTTCACGTAACAGAAAACATTCAACTTTAGCGGTTTCATTTGTATGACGTCATGTTTTGAAATGACTTAAATTCGCCAAAAAAAATAATAGACTTTCGCGGAATTTTATTTCATTTGTATTTTGTTTATTTCTCCGAGTTCTTGTGAATTACTTCTTTTTTTATGGATCCGAATAATAATAACAGTTATTTGGGTGATTTTTTTTCATTGCACTTTTCAAAACAGTACAATCGACAAAGGGTCTGCAAATAGGTTCCAATACATGAAGATTTACGTGGGAAGTATATTGTAACAGCCATTATCATGTATATCTCTGAGTCTGCGCTAAGTATAGATATTGTGAGAATTTTATCACAGTGTTGTTTACAAAGCGAAAGAAGTATGTCATATTAGAATATCAAATCAACACTAGAAGTTATTACGAGTATAGTTGTACTTCAAAACAAAAGAGGTGTCTTATCATAATACAGAAAATTATCAAAGGGCGGTATCGAACATAAACAGAAATTCTTGACCGTGTTTTAATGGATATTTTATATTTAAACAGAATAAACAAACGGTGCGTTCCCTTAGGTATTTGTTTCATGTTACCCTTCTAACAGTTTCGTCATTTTATTTAGAGACATTAACACAATAATGCATAACTAGTGTATTGTGAAGTCATGGATTCAAATTAATTTAGAGAACCTTTATTCAAATCAGTGACGTTGTTTATAGATAAAAAGAGTGTGTAGGTTAATATAAATTATTATATATATTTTTATCATTAATTAAACTCTGCGATAAGATTTTTAAAGTTGACTTATCGGTATTAGCATTAATTATGTATCATGTATTTGCTTTACTATGAAAAAATTGAGGTCCGAGATCTTATTCATACTTTACTCAGATAATGAGATTGATTTAAAACATATATAAGTTAAAATTTAGCTTGAACTGGTTTTAATAACTACCAGTAAACTTATATTTATTCGGTTGCGTATTTTATCTTTTCTTTTTTGTTACTTGAGCTTCGTACTTATTGTATGAAGCGTAGTTCGGTTCATCATTCATTTTGATACACGTACCCGAGAGGTACGGATTTCAGGTCACCCTAGAGGTACACATATACATTAGAAATTTCCACGTACACCAGAGGTACATAGAACTGTTTGTTCACTCATGCGGAATAACATGTATACCCTATTCACAGTGAACACATCTGAAGAATACTAATTGATTTATTAAATCAGGCCTGTTTACGTACTTCAAGATATGTTTATATAGCACCAATTATATAAATACTTGACATGTATGGTTAACAAAAAAGGAAAGAAGATTTCATTACAGCTGTCATCATTATTTTCCTCATAAATTCCGTTATCTACTAGTATCCTGAAAACAGGATTTTTTCAATAGAATCACATTTGTTAACAAATCCCGTTACAGATTATATCAACCTCTAGAGTACGTGATCAAACTGTTTCATATATATCCGAGGTACTTGAACAAACTGTAAATTGTACATCAAGGATACTTGAACAAACTGTTTAGAGTACATCCAGGGTACTTGATAAAACTGTAAAACGTACATCCAGGGTACTTGAACAAACTGTAACGAGGAAGTCGGGAGTTGGTGAACAAACAGTTACATGTACATGCAGAGTGCTTGATCAAACTGTTACGAGTACATCAAAGGATACATAAACAGTTAGGCGTACATTTAGAGTACTTGAAAAAGTGTTACGCGTACATCCAGGGTATTTAAATAAACAGTTACGCGTACGTCAAAGTTACTTGAACAAATAATTACGCATACATCCACGATACATGATTAAACAGTTACGAATACATCCAGGGTACGTCAATAAACAGTTACGCATACATCCAGGGTACATAAATAAACAAGTACGCATACATCCAGAGTATGAGTACGTCAAACAGTTACGTGTACATCCAAGGTATTTAATAATGCAATTACGCGTACGTTCAGAGTCGTAAACAAATAGTTACGCAAATGTCTAGGGTACTTAAACAAATAGTAACGCGGACATTCGGTGTAAGAGAACAAACTGTAACGCGAACATCTGGGGTACATGAACAAACAATAACGCGAACATACAAATTACGTAAACAAACAATGGACAATCTGTTATTTGTTCATCCAGGGTACGTGAACTAACTTTTACGCGTACATCGAAGTAACGTGAACGAACTTTTACGTGTACATCCAGGATACTTAAACAATCAGTTACGCGTACGTCTAGTATACGTTACGTGAACAAACAGCTACGCGAACATCCAGGTTACCGAATATTACTGTTACGCGAATAAACAGCTACACGAACATTCAAGTACGAAAATAAACTGTTACGCATTCATCCAGGGTACGAAAATAAACGATTAAGTGTACATCTAGGGTACTTGAACAAATAGTGTTGATTGTTGTTCTTTAAAAAATAAAGGAATTAAGAAAATGTTCTGTAGAAAATGAGGTGATGATCGAATGCATCCCGATAAATAACATTTGGTTCTGTACGGATGTCACATATAGAGATCGATCTGCTTACCATTCTGGAGCACCTGCAATTACCGACTGTTTTGGTGGGGTTCGTGTTGCTTTATCTATTACTTTTTCCTCTGTTATTTTTTTGCTCCTGTGGTAGAATTTAAGGAAAGAAACTCCAAAAATGTATTTTCTGGGTCTGTAGAAAATTTATCATTGATAAAGGAATTTAATTTTTCGATGGTAGATGTGAAAATTTTTGTATTATTGCCATGTAGATAAATTTTCATCAGAGATCCATTTGGTGTATTCCTGTATGTTGTTAGCATTTTAGAATCACCAAACGAACCTCCATAAATGTTTACCAACATCTTTACATTTTTAATAGTTTACGTATTGTTTTCAAATCAAATCAATGTATTTCCTAATCTTTCATGCTCAATTTTTTGATTAAATTCAACAAAAATCCAGATCTTAAAAAAATAAAACCTTTTGAAAGAAAGATCGTCGAAATATCTGAGAAACAAAAGATTTGAATTTAGTGTATCCTAATTTAAGGGAATGTGATCAATGTTAATCCAAAACGTTGCTTTTATTAAATGTTGTTCCCATAATGTTGTGTATCACCTATTGAGTTTTTAAAAAATACAGCATTTTAGTTAACCTTAGTGTACAATCTTATTATTAAAATACGAAAGTTGACCTATTTCGACATATTTCTTCCTTCTGTCTTTCCATCTGTCAACAATAAAATTTATATCGTGATTGTTTAATACATTTTGTGTTTTTTTTTTTTTGTATAAGATCAATTTACATTCATTGATTTCTGCATTTAGAGTACCGTCTATCAAGAATCAATATCCTAATACTCTTGGTTTTTTTTATTAATTTTGATACAATAAACTGATAAATCATTTCAGCGTATCCAAATGTAACAGTTCCGTCACCACTGGTAACAACTGGTTTATACGAGGAAACATATCCTAACCAAGATCATAACAATGCGATGTATTCCTACCATACTGTGCAGTTCCAATGCAATACTAATCTTGTGTCAAAATATACGTATGATGTTCGTTGGTACATTGATGATTTTGAAATAACTGAAGCAGCCCATACTAATGTTTCAGATAAAAATCTTGCTTTTACCACCATGCTTAAGCAGCATCACTGGGAATATATGTTCAAACCAAATATGATGGTATGCTTAACAATTGTTAGATATTAATTGACCGAAAGGTGACTTAAAATCTGCTCAATATTTTGTTATTTCAATTTCATAAAGCTTTGACAAAATAAAGAGTTGCTGCTCACAAGGAAGCTAATAAACCAAGAGTTCGAAATAGTGAAGTTGAAATCATTCCTTTGTAAATTTTACGGACGCCATTACGAGTTGGTTGACCGTTATGGAATAACCGTTTCACAGATGTTATCATATACGTTCCTTATGACGTAACTACAATCCGCTTCTCTTCTCACAACGAATGAAACCTCCCAAACTAGACTATTTACCGGGTTTTCAATAACATGAGCAACACCACGGGTACCACATGTGAAGCAGGATCTGCTTACCCTTCCGAAGCACCTGATATCACAGCCAGGTTTTGGTGCTTCGTTGCTTCGTGTTTATATCTATGTTGTATCTGTGTACTTTTATTTATCCCTCTGGTATTTTTTGCCTCTTTTTGACAAAGAAGCAATTCATTTTATATACGAACTAATGCTTTCAACATGCGTTCAAAAAAGGCCTTGATTATTAACATTGACCTGCAAATTGTTTGAGATTTCATAACAAAATTCTTAATATTTACGAGAGAGAGAGAGAGAGAGAGAGAGAGAGAGAGAGAGAGAGAGAGAGAGAGAGAGAGAGAGAGAGAGAGAGAGAGAGAGAGAGAGAGAGAGAGAGAGAGAGAGAGAGAGAGAGAGAGAGAGAGAGAGAGAGAGAAAGAGAGAGAGAGAGATAACAGCTGCTGACAAGATAACTTATACGGTTCTGAGGAGTTACGATAGAAAGGAACATTTAAAACATAGAACATTACTTCGATTGTTACCTTACTATTAATATTCTGCTTATTTACAAAGAACCCATACCAAAAGCATCAAGGTTTATGACTTAACGTTTATTCAATCAATACCACCAACATACTACTCATGTCAAACAAAACATAATAAACACCATCATATAAAATATAATTGATATGCTGTGACTTTCACAAAAGTAACAGATCACCCTACAGATAAAAGGAACATTTGGCGAAAGAAATTCAAATGACAACCTGTTATTTCTCTGAGTTGAAGCCGTGAATAGAAGGAACAGTGTACCAGCATATTACTTTTTTATGTAATAGTGATCTGGTAAAAACTGTAAATCTGTTGTAAGTTTTCTCCGCTTTTTAAATACTTGATTGACATATTTGTTTTACATCTTTTGAAAACAGTCAGATTTCCAGAAGACATTGTTAATGGTAGATACTATTGATGACTAAATATATTTTTATCAAATGAATTTAATAAGATAGAAAACTTTTATTTTAGGTTCAGTGTTCCATTCAAGTACGTGAAGTTTCCTTAAGTTCCCCTGGTCTAAAATCTTATTCGGAAAAGTTTTTTGCCGGTATAATCGTAAGTTATAAGTCTTATCTATTATCCGTTTCACAATTTGCTCATTTTAGTTTGTTTCAGATGTATAAAAATAAAATGATTCAGATTTGTCATTGAATTATTCTCCTCACTACATTCAAAATATACATAAATTCAAAATAATTCTTCTGTACACTATACACTATTTACAATGCCGTGTGTGTTAGTCTATTCGTCTTTTATTATTAATTTAAACTGCATATCACAACAATTATTGGTATAAAGCAATCTATCGCAATGGGTCTTTAAGGATCAAGTTTTTACATTGTGATCAAAGTATGGCACACAAGTTTTAGTTCCATAATCATTTGGTCTATCTAATGTATCTTGCTTTGATAAACCTGGTCTCAAGAAAAAAAGTCCTTTGTTTTGTATTTTGAAAATACCCTCTCAAATCCGTAGTCCTTGAATGTCCGAACATCTCCTGAGCGGTTGCAGTACAACAAGAATGTGTCCATAGTACACGGATGTAACCACTCGCATTATCATTTTCTATGTGTTGTTGAGTTCAGTGAAATTGACAATACAAATTACAAAGATCATATCATAGGGAACATGTGTACTAAGTTTCAAGTTGATTGGTCTTCAACTTCAGAAAAAAACTACATTGACCAAAGACGGTAACCTGAAGCAGACCAGACGGACAGACAAACGAACGAACAGACATACGGACGGACGAAGAGACGAACGGACACACAGACCAGAAAACATAATTTTCCTCTACTATCATAGGTGGGTCTTACACACTTAATAAAGTGAGTATTGCATATCAACATTCACATTAAGTATTAAAGGGGGACTTTTGAAACATGTCCAATTTTTTTTTTGTAAATCCCTTTCTAGGGCTAAATTCACTTTTTTTGGTTTAGAACCCCTCTCAGTAGTATAAATCTATCGGGACGTTGTCCTATAGGAACATTTTCTATTTGAGGTATAAAAGAAGATAACATGGACCTATAACCTGTACAAATGAGACAAAAAATTTGTACAGTCTGCTTAAATAGCTGCAGAGAGATCGTTTCCTGGTTCACAACACTAACTATGCGTTTAAAAGCAAAGCCTTGCTGTGTGCAAGATCTCCATAATGGTCTGAGCAGCTTTCCAGACTTTGTTGAAAATCCTTACTTTAAAATTCCCTCCATAGTAGGCAAAACTATCTTCTTCGTGAAATTGAACAAAACCCCTGTGTAATTGATCTCTTGTCCTTGGGATAAAAGAATATTTTTTTAAATTAACTAACAATCCTAATTTCATCCGAAGACACTTGCGCATTCACTAACAACCACTCGTCCAAATAAGGTTCTAGACGTAAGTTTTGACTTCTGATCTACGCTAGTTGCTGCCACAAGTGATATTTGATTTGTATGCTAAATCGTAGAAATGTTCGGTGTGTTTTGTTGATATAAGTTATTGCATTAACGAGTAAGTCTTTAATTAAAGTCATTCTTCATATTTAAATTTTACTAACTGGTCATAAAATTGTCTTTTTATATGTGAATGAAGTTGATAATCTGGTATTTATTTTTTTATAGGTTGATCAAAACCATTTTGAAATAAAAGAAGGCGAAGAGACCACAATTAATATATCAGTGACAATTCCGATTGGATGTTCTTATCCTACAGAAAGTCCTAAGTAATAGAAGTTGTGTATTGCAGTATTTTTTTGTATAGTCAACGTTAAACAATGTTACGGATGAACAAAAGGGTGTGTGGTATAATTTCCAATAAGAAACTATCAACCAGAGCTGTCATTGTTTATATTTAGTAAAGTAGAAACTTCAGAAAGAATGTTTACTTAAAAATATATCTCATGTATATTTTCAAACTAATAGTATTACAAAATGGATTTTAAAATAACCATATTTTAAAGAATAAAAAACAGGCAGAAGATAAAGTTTAAAATTGTTCTAGTCATGTTAATGAATTGAACTGTTAAACAAAACTGTTGGTTTAAATACTAAGGATTTTCTACCCGAGGAATAGCTTACTTAATTACACTAAATGTTTTACATTCTCGTGCTTTTTTGGTCTTAAGGAGTTGTTATTTTTTTGTTTTTATATTAATTAGAATGTCACTGGTCAGTCTTTTGTAGACAAAACACGTATATCGCAAAAAATTATACCATTTTAACATGGTATCTATAATCGATTTATGGCTAACCTAAAAGTGTGTTTTTTTTAAACAGACATAATAAAAGATAACACTCATGACATCTTCAATTATAAACACAGTCAAACAGATAAACGCATCATAGATACCAGGATGGAAATTTTTATATTTACGCCAGACGCGCGTTTCGTCTACAAAAGACTCATCAGTGACGCTCGAATCAAAAAATGTTAATAGGCCAAATACACTACGAAGTGGAAGAGCATTGAGAACCAAAAATTCCTTAAAGTACAAATGATTTTTATTATTTCTCGAAAAGTGTTCAACTCTTAATTTAAACATTTTTTTTAATAATGTGTAAATCGTTATGCTAACTGTTTTATAGTTGATCATATGTTTATGTACGTAATTTATTCAGTAGAAAATTATTCATTGTTTTGTAGTCCCTCCCTAAACCCTTCCACCTATGAAAATTAAATAGATCTCTGCGAAAGCATAATCATAGTATTAACGAGAAATCAAAAGTTCCGTAGTTATCAATTTTATTATTTATCTATCTTGATGTTTATAAAGTCTCTATTTTATCTTTAAAGATACATTGACAAAAGAACCCTATTATAGACGGATTAACTGTAGAAATCTCTTAACATTTTCATTCTGATGGATTGTCAATCGTTTGCATTCAGTAAAAGTTTCCAAAATAGTGTGAAAATTTATATAAAATTATATTGACCCATATTTGAGATTTTGTATCATTTTGTGATAGAATGTAATATTTCACAGACGAAAATAAAAAAAATGCAACGCTTGTTTGTTTCAACTTTTGCTAATGATCTTGAAATCAAACAAACAATCAAATAGTTGTCATTCCAGGGCACTGACATCAATAAACAGTCAATTGCCAATGTAGTGGAATAAATTTGATATTTTGTTTTATCGGTAACTTTATAAGTTCTATCAGATATTTCACTGACAACAAAATATATACTAAAGTTGGTTAAGCATTCGTACCAGGTTTTGTTGTATAAAGTGTTTCAAGTTTTTATCTATCAAATTCCAAATCCAAATTACAAAGTTCATATTATAATAATATAGACAGTCCATGATAGTGTTTATAAATTAAACGTATAATATGATATTAAAAGGTACGGTTGGAACAGGTGACTTAATAATACCTTTTACCAAGTAAACAATAAACAGCCCATGTCAAAATCGATTATTAACGATACAAGTAAGGAAATTGACGTTAATACTTTACGACAATTCAATGTTAAGTGTTCTTGTCTAAATGCATTTCTTTGAATAAAATACTTTTTTTTTCTATCATTAATTTTGTATAGAGAAAATTAAGAATTCTGTATGTATTCTGAATTTATTGGCTGGTGTCCCTACATACCAAGTTAATCCCAATGAACATTGTACGGGAGACATATCTGATGATGCTTTAGTCTTTGAAACGCAGCAGTGTGGCATATTCTTTAATCATACGGACTGGGAACACCAAGAAGTCCTGGTAACTGGTGCGACAGATAATATGGTAAATGTTCAAGAACGTCTGACAGTTCTTCAGTTTTACCATGACGCAGACAAGGCTTCAACCGAAATAAAAGAACTGCATATTTGGAAAGGTTTTATGCTTCCAGAAATAAAGGTTTGTTATTTTGTTTTGGTTTATATGCTTAATCAATAAAAAGTGTAAATTTTATTAAAAGAATATCATTGCAGGCATATATATTTAAATAGTTATCTCATATTTTTCAGCGAACTAAAGTAATATACGATTGTGGATACATTGAATCTACATTTGTTTTATGATATCAAATTGTGTTCTTTTCTATAGGGTAAAACGAAAACACCCGAATTATTTTTTTACCAGTACAAAAACACGTTTGTTTCAGTATTATCCTTAATTCAGTTATGAATTTATGATTGTGTTCCAGGATATATTTATATCTTTTTTTTTCCAAAACAATCTAGTTGTCTCTATGATGTCGAAATCTCAATTACAACTTTCATATAAGTGTCCTTTATATTATATACGCATGCTATATTTCTCCAAAACTTAGCGCGCACGACAAGGACTTTTCTCAAATAACCCGTGCTAACCTCGTATGAATTATAAGTATTCACCGAATAATATATTCAACATCAAAAACCAAAAAGAGATGTAATCCAATAGTTTATATTAATTCCAATATGTTTATTTATATGCCAATTTTATGTGATTTTTATTGTGATTTATAAAGTTTTAATGAATGTATTCTATTTTTAATATCAGTTTCTTGTGTACAATTTTGAGTTTAGTATGGCATTTATTATCACTGAACTAGCTAGTATATATATATATATGTGTGTTTAGGGGCCAGCTGAAGGACACCTCCGGGTGCGGGACTTTCTCGCTGCAGTAAAGACCTGTTGGTGACCTTCTGCTGTTGTCAGTTCTATGGTCGTGTTGTTGTCTCTTTGACACATTACCCGTTACCATTCTCAATTTTATTGCAATATGTAATTTTATATCTAATGTATATGTATATTCTGACTAGGATGATATGATGACATATAGTATATGTTTTAGTTTGTAGTAGTGGACACCGATCAAGTAACCTTAGGCAGTACTTGTCAATCAAACAATGATCCACATATGGTAACATTTGATGGGAAGTAAGTAGTCTATTACTTTATTTACAAAATATATTGCAATAATATAAAACAGTTGACTTTTATACGCTTTATAAAAGTATTCGTCATTTTAATCTTAAAGATACATTGAAGGAAATGGTCGTGCCTTGTTTCATAAAAAAGAATGGCCAACGTAAATACCAGTAGAATCGCATATATCGTACTTTGTAAATAAAAATCTTATTCGAACAACTTACTTCTGAAACTGAAAGTACTGAGATTCTAAATGTTTGATTGATAACATATTTATTACGTTGAGAGGACTTGCATCTTATCAAACAATCGGCACTTTTATCGGAACCAACTATGATCCTCTTCTTACCAGCTTGTTCCTTTATCATTATGAGGCTGGTTTTATTCAGAAACTTCTTAGGAATTTCTGTGGTTTCATTATTATTCGTTGGATACTCACTTTCGTGGATTTCGTGAATACTGGTGAACCACAAAATTAAATTTACAACAAATAACAAATTTTCTTTAGGCTTTTATGCAGTAAATAAACTCATCATAGATAGCAGGACTAAATTTTGTATATACGCCAGACGCGCGTTTCGTCTACAAAAGACTCATCAGTGACGCTCGAATCCAAAAAAGTTTAAAAGGGCCAAATAAAGTACGAAGTTAAAGAGCATTGGGGACCAACAATTCCTAAGTTATCCTTAATCCACGAAAATTGGTACCCACGAAAATAAATGAATACCCCGTAATAAAAGAAGTAATCATTATCCTTTAATTTCACTTTCCGGTATACGGACGATGTTCTATCACTACATATTGTATATGCAATCGAACTTGAGATAACACATATTATTAAACCTGCTTCATACGTTGACTTACATCTAGAAATTCACAATTAAGGTAATTTGAAGAAAATACAACAGAAAGGATTCCGAATTCCAAATTGTGAACATTCCGTTTCTATTTATCAACATTCCAGTAGCGCCTGTATACGTAGTATTAATCTCATAATGGAAACGATATTTTAGAGATTGTATTTCCTATTATGTTGCCATGTGTAAGGGATGCTGCTCAAGAGGAAGCTATTATACCAAGACTTCGAAGTGGTGAAATTGACATCATTCCTTCTTAAATTTTAAGGACCGCATCAATACATGGTAGACCGTTTTGAAGTATCTGTTTCACACATGACGAGGTATATGTTCCAATTGAAGTTCCTTCCATTTCGTTCCCTGTGAGCCTTAATGTGTCTTTCATATCTTTCTACTCTCTTTTACCATGATAAATATTGGGGAAGGAAAAAAGATCATTTTCATTTTTATTGCAGTTGAAATGATTAAACAAAATTAGATTTCAAGCTTATATAACAACAACAACAACAACAAATAATGTATTAGAGTCTCAGTATAATTATGTAAAAAACGTCGCTTTGAATTAAAGCAACATTAGTTTGCCAATGTTCAAACCGCGATAATTGTTTGAGTTGACACTTTGCAATCTAACAACTAGCGACATAAAATGCGTGAACTTACAAAGGGCTTAACCTAGTGTTGGATCAGCTTAAAACATATAAAAAGGCTAAAACAGACATTGAATTATTACCTTCATTGCTTTGAGCATTTTAAACGTTTGAAATGTTTGCTGAACGCTGCACAACTTCATAAATTTTAAAACCTTAGTTCTTTGCCATTTAAAAGTGAAAACAATTTGATTGGTAAATGATTAGTTACAGTTTTTATCTTTTTTTTATTATAGAAGATACGAGTTACAAAAAGATTCAGGGGAATATGTCATGTATCAGCATGCACAGTTACCTATCAGGGTAAGGAGACTAAACTGCATGTTTCTCTCGTAATGCATTTGGTGTTAATATGTTGCTTTTGTTTAAACGACGCACAAGGTACATGTAATCAAAGCATATCAGTTTCTCGTGGGACTAGCTTAGGGTTGTGTGTTCTCCAGAGAATTGGTACTCAACTCAGTAAATGAATATCGTACTACATAGTTTTGTGATACACATATGCACTTTTACGGTACAACAGTATATCGGGATACCTTATATTTTGGCAAATGATCAGGTCTGGTTTGTTCTGAATTTGTGAATGACTGTGACTAAAGACTTGACACTAAATCGATTGGATTTCGGATGTGTCCTGATTGATAATTAGGTCTTAAACACATTTTTTGATGTGTTTCAATTGCCTTCCAACTAGCTGTCAGTACATGCGTTTACTCTAAAGTCTTAAGTAAGGGTCTTGTTTGTTGTAAAGGATTAAAGAATGGATTAACACCCTGACACCTCCGGTATTTGTTTATGTTTGATGCTTTTCTTGTTTGATCTGATGAGTTCAGCCTTTTTCAACTGATTTTTACAGTTTGTTTTAAAGATATACAGTTTTACTGTTTTAACTCTATCCCAGGTTAGGTGGTTTCACCCTGCCAGATTCATTATGTGCCGGTCCGATGTAAGGAGCCTGTATTACAGTGGTGGACGTTCATTTATGTCTAACAGTTTTGTTTTTCGTTAATTGTTTTCTTATATATTAGAACATTAGTTTTCTCAAAGAATATTTCCATATTTTTCAAAGCTGTTCTTGTCGGAGCTCTTTTAAGCCCACAATACGGTATGGGATTTTCTCATTGTTGAAGGTCGACTATAATTGCTAACATCCACTTTATTTATACTTTGGATTGTAGTTGTCTCATTGACAATCATACAATATCTCTAACTTTTTATGCAAAATGTCTGATAAAGAAATAACGTTAACACTGAAATTAAAAAATATTTTCGATACCAGTAATGATTATGATAATTTAAATATTGTCATATCATTAAATTCAACTGCAGGCCTGATTAAAAAATGTTTAAAGTCATGCACAGTTTGAACTCACCACATTTTGTCGAGTTCACAACAAGACATTCATTGAATGTGTTATATAGGTTTTTCTTCTTATATCATTTGGGTTTTATATTTTTTATTCTTTCATGTGTAATGATTTGTTTAAAGATACATAGTGTTTATCAAAGATGTAACAAAGAAAGAGCCCTTTGTAATTGCGGAGCTGCTGTGAGGAGTGGAGACAGTTTGTTTTTAGCAAATTTTTGCAATGGCAATCGATATGTTAAACAGTTCATATGTGATGAGAATGATATAACAGTAACAGAAAAAACAAATGGCCATGGATACTATGTAAGTTTGTAATTCGTTTATCAATTCATGAATTTGTCTCATATTCCCTCAAAGTGAATTCTAGTCCTGAATAAGAATTTGTAAAGCATAAATATTGGACATAATCAACATTTAATGGTACACCATTTGTATTCGTCAATGTTTGTCTAGCAAACAGTTCATATGTGATGAGAATGATATAACTGCAAAAGAAAAGACAATTGTTAATTTGTTAGTCCGATATGTACTTGTATATACATTGAATATTGAGTAATATAATATATGTACTTCTTGCGTTTGTTGTTGGAATGTACAAGAACCCTTCTGCGTCAACTCTGTGTTTCTGATAAATGTATTTTTCATTGTATCCATCTGATGGGTTAGGCCTTGTTTAACTAATTGGTATAGTCTGTTCTCATGTTGTACTGTTACATCACTATCTCAGGTTAAGGGGATAATTGGGTGCCTGTTCACTTTCTGAATGTGTCCTTTACCAAATCAGGAGGCTGCAATAAAGTGGTTGTCGTTTGTTGCTGTATTATATCCAAGTGTTTCGATCATAGTTTTGTAAATGCTTTATGCCGTTAGCTTTCTCGTTTGAATTGCCTTACAATTGTCATATCGTGGCCTTAAATGATTGATTATGTGGTTAAGGCTTTGCTCATTGTTGAAGATCGTATGGTATTTTATAGTTATTAATTTCTGATTTCATTTTTTCTCTTGTGGGGAGTTGTTTCTTTGGCAAACATATCACATCTTTCAATTGATAATTGATCACAAATCTTTAACAACAAACAGAAAAAAAAATGATTTTTTCTCCAAAAGTAACTTTTTATTTCCTGCTATAAAGTAACTATTATTGAACCATAGACGCAGCAGGAAATAGATTCAAATAACAATGTCAAATATGTAAACGGTTTACAAGGGAAATGCAAATAATATATGTTGTTTACGATATAGTGTCTTTTCGATTAAAAGTGACACTCACTGTTTAGAGCTCGACGAAATTTATTAATGTAGGTCGTAAAAGTCTTAAAATTTGAAACAACGTTCACGTTCATAACATGCATTGATTCAAAATTTAAGATTGTGCAAACTTATTGAAATTTAAATTAACAATTATACTCATAAGACATCTGTCATTTTCATATATTTAAGATAACAGTTCCGTCGGGCACAAGACTTGATATATCAATGGGACAGGTTTATCACTTCTATGGAATAAACCACTTTCATTTGAAAGGCTCAACTTTAGATTACGGTTTAACAAAGGGGATATGTGGAACTTACAATGGAAAAACTGCAGATGATTTCTTACTACAGAATGGTGATCAGAATTCAAATGCAAACATTTTTGCTGAATCATGGAGGTAAGATAATAGGAATCAAGGCTAGTCTAATTAACTTCTTTCAAATATCATTTAAAGGCATTATTTAATGTAATTTATGCACATATGTTTAAAAGTTGTATCTGTTTTCAACAGACTTAAAGAGAGAACGAACAGTCTATTCAATGAAGAACTTCCGCCTATGAATTTCAATGCTCGTGAATATTGTACATGTAAGAAAAACACCGATGAGTTTCCATTTGGAAATCCTGAGTTTGCTTGTAATTTAACTACTGCTTTGCAACCATGCCGACAACAAACTCAATCATCGGTCTATAATGGACGTTGTAAGCGTGTAACACATGAAAGCCGCAAAGAAAGCTTAAAGTACATGGATGATGAAGAGCCAGATCATATAGAAATCCCGTTAAATGATTCTATTAGTGGAGGTGTAAGTATTGTTAAACGTTATGATTGAATGAGTTTTGCTCAAAATGAAAAAAAAAAACTTGTATGCCTTGACATCTGGACAGTTAATTCACACCAGCTGTCCTCCAATCGTTACAAAACATAGATATGAATACGTATGACAGGAACTCATTTCATGCATTCATAAGGTAATTGATTTTGTTCATACTTTTAACGTGTACACTACGGAGACGGAGGGTGCAAATGGCACAGTTTCTTTACATTATGTCACAAAATATAGTATCAACTGCCTTAAAAGTATTAAATTGCATTTTTTTTCAGCAAAACAAGTTCTTTATTCTTTGAAAATTACAGAAATATTTGACAACCAATTTAAGAGATTCCCTCTGTGCGGTCCATCGTCGGTTGTATTTTTTTTTAAACTCCTTAAAAATAGTTTAACCATTTTTTTTCTTATCTTTCATTTGAGTGTCACCTGACAGGCTTAGAAATTTTTTTTGTTGCTCAATGTTTTCCTATGAGAATTATTTTCTTTGAACTACAAGTAAAGCCCTAACGAGCATAGAAGATATGATGTCACAGTCAAAAGCCTTTACTTGCTGTCTTAGATTTACAGCGTCAATTCATTATAAAAGATGTTAATTGAACAAGTGATCAGTAATATCAAATTCGAATTATTTTATTGGACGGGAATTGTGAAAAGACTCCTAGAATAATATTATTTTTACTGATGCACTTTATAATGATTTTTATTTATTTTTTCAATACCAATAATTTCAAAATATATGATTTTGAGCGGACATAGTCTCAATTCTAAGATGAGTTTTCCTTTTGACATTTTCTTGACGGTAGGTTAAATACCAAAATTTATGACAAACGTGAGGGTTTTAATTTTCCTATAGGGCTATAAATCAATCAAATTAAGGTCATCACTCAAGACATGTTACGGTCGACATCATAAGCTGTTGGCCATTATGACAAAAGTGTGTCAGAAATCATATCTGATATTCTTCCTCAGTCATAACAACCTTCCATCATTACCAAACTGAACAAACAGATAACACGACGGGTACCGTATACGGTGCAAGAAATGCTTACCCTTCCGGAGCACCTGATTTAACTCCGGTTTTTAATAGAATTCGTGTTGTATCTTATTTAAAATTTGTAACTGTTGATGTAATTGTCTTTTGGTTTTGTGAGTCTCTGTTTAATCCTTGGTTTTGATTGTATTGTCTTTCGATCGTTCAAACGAATTATAACTGTTTTTGAAGAGATCATCAAATTAGTATACCTTTTAATATGCTTTACCTGGATATATTATTTAGCCTGATATGGATTGGAAAAATCAATGGACCCAGGAAAAAGCATTTAACCACTGCCAACAAGCTTTTGTTGCAACAACGTCGTTCGCAGTATGCTCAGATAATGTTCCCTCTGTACCATCCGATAATTTTATCAATGATTGTGTGTTGGATATTCAGGTTAGTGTTAGTTGCTATGCTATGACTTTACAACATTTTACTCTAAAAGAATGAACAAAGTCTTGTATTTAATGGCAATGAATAGTAAATTGTCTATGTCATAGATTTAAGTAAAATTGTGCTCTCAATTTTGGTCCGTTGATCTGTTACTAGAAATCGAAAAAAAGATATATTTATGTTGTTTTTACTGAATTATTTAAGAATAAGCGATTATTTGCATAGAAAGCACATGACTAGAAAAACGTTCTTTAAATGTTTTATTTGTCAAAAAAATCATTAAATCTTCATTTTCAAACGCATAGATTTTTCTTTACACATTTTATATTGGTGATGTATATATTGCTGTTTTAGTTATATAGAATAATAATTTGTTCATCAACTTTGTTTTTGATCTAAAAACTCATATGTAACCTACTCGGTAGAAAAAATGCAGATTTGTTGATTTCAAGACAAATTTAAAAACGTTTTATGCTGATTACATATGGATTCTATATGAAGGTTCACATATTTTGAAATAATGCAACAAGTAGTATTTCTGAATGTAAAAAAAATATTTTTTTACTTTTTTTCAATTTTCAGATCAATTTAAAAGAGCCAAAGTTGTATAAAAAAACTACTCAAATCTATGATAGAGCTCATTTATCGTAATCTGATCGTAAAGAAATATGTTATTCACTTTTTTTCAGTAAAGAAAATATTGAACATACTTTTTATTTATACCAATTGCATACATGCAAATTATATTTTACAATTGTTTGAAATTTTTAAATTCTTTAATAGTTTGTGATTATATTTATGTGCAGATAACAGGTGATACCCAGTGGGTAGATGTAAGCACAGACAATTATGCATCTGCTTGTCTTGGTGAAGCAATGAAAATGGAGAATTTAACCGAGGCAAATGCAACAGAAGATGGAAGCACAGGAACTATTTTTGATATGATCGCTTCTTCCACATGCCCTAAGAATTGTTCTGGAAATGGAATTTGCAATAATGGTATATTTCATACGAAGAATAACCATTATGTAAAATTCAGAAGTGGAATCATTGCCAGTGATACCAAATATCCAACAGAGTCCAAATGACATTGATTTAAGCAACTATAAGTCAGTGTACGGACTTCACTAACATAATAAATGAACACAATCGCATATTACATAGAAACACTGTTAAAATTCATAGAACTCTAAACGAAAAATTATATTGATTTAGGTTTATTATATGCACACACCTAAAGCATTGTTTTACATAATATAGCAATATTAGAATGTTGTAGATGACAAATTAGCGATGAGGTTTTCTTAATAAATTTGAATATGTTTTTGCTATGAATCTTTACATTTCATAAAATCGATGAATTAACATTAGAGGTGTTATTAAAATATATTGACATCGATTCAAATCCGTAGGTTTATATAATTCGATTTTACTTATCAGTATGATGACATCGAAAAATCATTAATCTAAATACGTTGATTAGTCACATGTTATCTAACATAAATTAAAAAAAACTACATTAACAGGAAATTATGATTGTGCATTACAGGTCAATGTAACTGTACGGATGGATTTTTCGGGTCAGATTGTTCGTTAGAAAAATTCCAGGCACCTGTTTTGGCACTAGACTCCTTCAATGGAGTTTGTGATACAAGTTTAAGAAGTTGCTTGACGTATATTGTTCCTGGTATCAATTTTCTTAAAGGAAATCTCTTTTGTCGTTTTCGACCTTTCACGGTATGTCAAATACTAATCATTTCAAATGTAATAAATGCATTAAGTGAATGGTCGGTAGATCTAGCTTAAATAAAGAAATAGCTAGGCTACTGTTGTTCATCTATTAAGAAGGTCATGAAGGTATACATCTTAAAAAAAAACATGAATATGCATCTCGATTAGACCTGATGCAATGTAACAATACATCACATACAATGTCATTCCTGTTTCAATATTTCAATTTGTTATAATTCAGAGCAAACGACTAAACTGGTGTTCTTAGATCTTAGGTCACGAAAAAATGTCTAGCAGTATCTTCTTTTTTTAAAAGGTGCAGGACTTTCAGTTATCATAAATGGTTAATTCATTACGACAAGAATACTGTAGTAAATTTGATAAAATGATTTAAAAAAAAAGTAATTTATTATTTTTAAGATTATCTTAACTGAAACAGTTGATGCTGGTATAACAGAGGAAATACCAGGAAAATATTTTGGTCCATTTTATATGCACTGTCCAGCTCCAGCATCAAGACGGAAACGATCGATAACAGACGAAGGTTCTGTTTTGGGTTATCGTCTCAGTGTTTCCAATGACGGAAGGAATTTTACTGAGGAACTTACCATACTTATTTATAACACACAATGCCTGTACTGTAATATCACCAGTATGGAATGTAAAGAACTGGTAAGCAGAAATAACACTATGACACTTTTATAATGTATCTTCCGGGATTTTTAGTTTCTGTGAAAAATTTAATTTGATATTCTTTTGATTCCATGCGTTAAATCAATTGTTTATATTTTGTTTCATGAATATTCTGCAAAACGTTTTTATATAATAATTTTGATCAAAACCTACTCAAAATCATTTAAAGAGGTATGACAAGACAAATGCATCTTTTCTTAACAGGTTTAGTGTGATGAAAAAGAGAATTATCAAGATAAATATTCTCGGACAAATTTGAATAGAGACCGTTCAATTTTTTTTCTTTAGGTGCAGAGGTACAATTTCTACTACAAGTAAGTTTGAAAATGCCAAACTTCATAACAAGGAATTGCGACTTAAAAGTCGGGGCAACTCAGCATTTTAACGAATTTCAGTCCAAAATCAATTTTCTGTATTTTGAAGAAAAAAGTTGTTTTTCTGAATTATAAATAGTCGACTGCATTTAGTTAAGACTTTTAAAACATATCTGTGGTATATTTGACATAGATTTTCCATAACGATATACTACATAAAGATGAAATTCTGAACACGCGCGAGAAAACCGTACTTTGTTAAATACTGATAATGGTTTACTTTTACAAATTGACCTATAACTTGTATAATGGTTTATTTTTACAAATTCTGAGTTGGATAGTTGTTTCATTACCAAGCATACCACATCTTCTTATATCTATATAAAGACTTACATTTTAATACTTTACCTCTTTAAAACATAACGTCGTCGCTCCAGATTATGTAGTAATCCTCTGTTAACTATATATGTCGGAACGCGACAAATAGCACAGCTAGCAAATGTTCAAGTTAAAAGCCCGTAATTATGGCAAAACTCAGCGGAGCAGAACCAAGTGTAATAGGTAAAGAAAAATGCCAAACTGCGAAGGAAATTAAAAACGGAAAGTCTTATAATCATGGCAAAATCATTAAAAATAATGAATTAAAAATAATTGTCAGATTCCTGATTTGGGACAGGCAATACCGTATAAATGGTGGATCTGTAATATATCACAGTAAAAAACATATAGTAGACTCACATTAAAATCAGTTCAGTATATAAAGGTGTTTAAAAAAAAGGTTCATATAACTGTTCGTTGTGGAATGACAGAATGGCATAATGACGGTGGCCTCGGTGACCGATCTATCTCAGTAATTCATTTACAATGATCACTTGCCTGTCAATTATGGATTTTTGAGTTCAAGACATCGATTTTAATTGCCAAACTGAAGGTCTCTGGTTTCTCTATATACTATTGCTTACTTTACAAACAAGTAAACGCTGACCATTTTAACATAGCTAAGGGAGCTGAAAATGGCGTTTACTAATATCAATCAACAAGTCTTTAAAAGGAAGTCATGATAAGAAATGGAGGGCCTGAAATCTTTGGGAAAAATTAAAATAATAAGGAAATTTAAAATCAAAACGTCCCTTATCAAATGGCAAAATCAAAAGATTAAACGCATCAAACGAATAGAAAACAATCGTCATATTTTTGTCATGCTACGAATAAAATGGTAATTCAAAATGTTTTATAGCTGGGTTTTACCTCTTAATTGTTAACAAGTGAGTTGAGATAGATTCATATAATATATGTCAATAAATCCTTGACGGTAGAAACATATCGTATATAGTGTTAATATCGGTTGTTCTTCCTCAAAATTTATAAGACCAATTTGTGTCGAGATCTACTGTATATGAACAAGAGATTGATTTACATAGTTCTATCACACGAACCATACATATACAAAATTGTTTTTGACATTGGTAAGGTATGGGATAATTGAATTCAGTATTCTTTATTCGATTTGTACATATAAGGAATACCAAAGTGAAATAAAGAAATATAACGACAATTGATTTATGTAAATTTTGAGTCGTATTTGTTTTGTAGGATACATGTCCTGCTTCTTTAGGTCAGTATAAATATTACCAATACACAGTAAAACTGTTAATATTAATGTAAAAAGAACCACGCAAGCAAATTAAAAACAGGTTTATTTCAACATATTAAATTAACTCGAAGTAAATTGAGATGGACACAAGTTATCCATACTTGCATGTATAATGTCCGCTTTGGAAAATAATATCAAACATTGCAATGTTAAAATGACAAACTAGCTCTGTTCTGTAATTGAAGCACCTGTCTTACCTATCAACTTCTATAACGTAGCATACAAAACAAATTATAAGAACAGAAGTAATTTCCTATTTTGAGGTGAAAATAAAACAACTGTTGTTTTAATGTTTAATGTATATTTGTATTGTAAACGTTCTCTTGCTTTTTAATGTATTGATGTATTTGTTACTCTAAATCCAGTCATAGCATCACTCACTATTACAACACCTGGCATACAAAATCTTTTACACAACATCAATCCGCACAGAGACACTGGCCCAGACAACATCAGCGGCAGAGTACTAAAACACCTTCAAACCATAACGGCACCAATCCTCAAAATTATTTTCCAGAAATTCCAGAAAATGGCTGTATACGATCTGACTGGAAACATGCAAGAGGGACGAAAGATACCAAAGGAACAGTCAAACTCATAAATCTAAAACAAACTGACAACGCCATGACTAAAAATGAAAAAGACGAACAGAAAAACAATAGTACACATGACACAACATAGAAAACTAAAGAATAAACAACACGAACCCCACCAAAAACTAGGGGTGATCTCAGGTGCTCCGGAAGGGTAAGCAGATCCTGCTCCACATGTGGCACCCATCATGTTGCTTATGTGATTACAAATCCGGTAAATAATCTAATTCGGTAGGTCACATTCATGAAAGGGAAGGGGATTGTAGTTACGACGTAAGGAACATATCCGATATCATTTGTGAAACGGTTATTCCATAACGGTCAACCAACTCGTGATGGCGTCCGTAAAATTTACGAAGGGATGATTTCAACTTCACCATTTGGAACTCTTGGTTTAATAGCTTCCTTGTGACCAGCAACCCTCTATCAAGAAAATCATGATAGGAAATGCAAGCACGGGAATATCGTATCAATTGGGAGATATATACCCCGTATGCAGGTGGTGCTGGAATGTTGTTACTTAGAAATGGAAAGTTCACAATTGGAAAGCTGAAATCATCTCTTTTGTCGTAAAGTTTTGTTTTCAACCGACCCTCATTGTCAATTTCTAGATGTAAGTCAAGATATGAAGTCGTATCTGTAGTATCCTTTATCTCTAGTTCGATGGGATAGATGCGTTCCAAATAGTCACCAAATTTTGAATTGTTTAGTGAAAGAACGTCATCTATATAGCGGAAAGTAGAGTTAAAGGATATTGCTAACTTCTTATCTTTCTTCCTAAGAAGTTCCTGCATGAATTCAGCCTCATAATAATAAAGAAACAAGTCGGCAAGTAGAGGGGCACAATTTGTTCCCATTGGAATGCCGACAGTCTGTTGAAAAACACGTCCTCCGAACGTTACAAATACGTGTCAATCAAGAAATCAAGCATCTTGATAATATCGGTTTCAGAGATTTTTTTGTTTAAATCAGAGTGATTCTTTACAAAGTATGATTTATCCCTCCCTAAGACAAGATACTTGTATCTACGTTGGCCATTCTTTTTTATGAAGCAAAGTAATACCAACTTTTTCAATTTGTCTTTTAGTTTGGAATGTGGAATACTTGTGTAAAGAGTAAATGTCGCACCAGCATTCAAAAAAGGGGAAAATACAACGCAGTTAACTACAGACCAATCTCTCTCACCTGTATCAGTTGCAAACTAATGGAACATGTCATAACAAAACACCTAATTAACCACTTTGAAAAAAACAACCTACTATACGACCTCAAGCAAGGTTTCAGACACTCTAGATCATGTGAAACACAACTTCTATCTATCATACAAGAACTGGCTTCAAATTCAGACAATAACACACAAACAGACCTTGTAATTATGGACTTTGTCAAAGCCTTTCACAAAGTCCCACATCAAGAACTCTTATATAAACGACATTTCTATGGTATACAAAACGAAACACTTAACTGGATCTCTGCCTTTTTATCAAACCGAACACAAACAGTTGTTCTGGATGGAGAGTCACCAGTTGTTGCTCCAGTTACTTCTGGTGTCCCACAGGGAACAGTTCTGGGTCCGGTTATATTTCTGGTATACATAAACGACTTACCAGAATATTTGAAATCCAGTAGATTTAGACTGTTCTCAGACGACAGCATCATTTACAAAAGCATCAAATCAAAAAAAGATTGTGATAGCCTTAAGCAAGATCTTGCTGCTGCTGCAAAGTGAGAAGAAGACTGGCTGATGGCTTTCCATCCTGACAAATGAACAGTTCTCACTGCCTCAAACCATAATAATACTATCAAACACGACTACATCCTTCACAGCCATACCCTAGAATCTGTCTCCTCCGCTAAATATCTTGGAATAACACTGCAATCCGACTTAAAACGGACCCAGTATACAAACAACATCATTGGTAATGCTAAAAAAAGCCTAGGCTTTCTAAAAAGAAATCTTAAAACATCCCTCACAAACATTAAGTCTTAGGCGTATCTAGCACTTGTCCGACCAAAACTAAAATATGCTTGTTCGGTTTGGAACCTTCATACTGCTGAACAATGCAAAAAACTTGAGATGGTTCAACGTCGGGTTGCTAGGTTTGCCTATAATCGTTATCACAATATCAGTAGCGTTACAAACATGCTCAATACTCTAAATTGGCATACCTTATAACAACGACGACTAAAACTAGACTTATAAAGTTTTATAAAATTGTTCACAATATTGTCGCAGTACCATCAAAATTACTCATAACAACAGACAATAGAACCCGACAATTTCATCCACAAACTTACAGACACCTACTTACATTTAAAGTCTGTTACAAATATTCCTTTTTTCCGTATACTATTACACAATGGAATGTACTACCTCCAGAGGTAGTACTATCTCCCACACTAAAATATTTTTAGAGAACAGTTGACACCTACTGATGTCATATAAGTATTTGTTTATTTTTGGCACTATTATTTTGTAAATATTAATTTATTATTATCCTATGCATGCGCAGCAGTTAGTAATCATCAAAAATCTGGTGGATAACTGGATACCATAAGAAGAACAAGAACAAGAACTAAAATATGAACTGTGTGTCGAAGGAGGGTTCCAACGCAGTAGAAAAAGAGATATTTCAAAATATACACATCATTACTTATACAAATCAGTATATTATTCCCTTCATATTAATCATTTATTTCCGTCTAATATATTTACATATATTTCGACTGCACTTTTTATAACGAAAATAACCTCCAAGGTAAACTTAAAAAAGTAAAATCCACGAAAATTACAAAACCAAACGTTAACTTTTTTCTAAGATAGTATAATCCATTCATTTGCAATTTTCTAATCGATATTATCGTACAAAATATCTTTATACTACTGTAAAATATGAACTATACGGTTTTTAAAATACATTTTTTTATACATGTTGTGCATTGAAATTAAACATATGATTTACTTTAAGTGTACAAAGAAAATCACATTAAAGGCATATATCGGAACAAAAATATATAACGAAGACTCTTTTCATATAAAATGCTTGTTGCATCCTGTTGTTGATATTGCAAATGGAAAGATAACATCAACCATACCAAAAGCTGTAGTTACCAACAAGTTTTTTAAAACATTTAGATTCACGAAAATAATCGTTTATTTTTTTCTTTCTTCTTCTTCTACAGAACCAGAAGCGGTGATGAAATCTGATAGCCAAACTGTCTTAATAGTCGGATTGTGCGTTGGTTTTGCAACCTTGTGTGTATTATTGGGAGTTGTTGTTATCACAAGGAAACGTTCAAACAGGTAAAATAGCTGTCACATTTGGATAGAAAATTCAATCTGCACAATAAAACTACACGAATGTACAACAATATACATGATGCTATCATGATTAAATGAATTCTTTTTGTGTTTCATGTATATGTCGTTAAAGGTTAAACATAAAACTAAGATAAAACACACAATGCTATGTTTTCTGTAAATCTGTAATGGAAAAAATAACCTGAGTGGAACTCGAGAATATTCAGTAACGAAATGCTTACTATGTGTAACATAATTTTATCATGCAACGTTTTTTCATCAAAAGTCTCTTTGTCTGATGAAGAGAAGTAAACTATATACGTCCGCAAACTAAACCAACAGGTGTTCTAAAAACTTAATAAAAACTATACGCAACGCATAAAAGTCTATATTTCAAATGAAAAAAAATGTGTAGTAAATCACGTGTTGACTTCAAGGTCGATACAAAATGAATGCATTTAAGTTTTCTTATATAGGTCCATAAGAGTCTAATTATGATATATTTTTCTTTCAGAATAAAAAAAGAAAAATACAAGGTCAAGAAAACTGACAAAACCTAAGTTTTCGAAATAATGTTTCTTCAGATTGATAACGGAACAATCTTTATTTAAGATTTAAACTTATTTGTATAACCGAATTATTTTTAAATGTTATTGCATTTTTATGAAATATCTGAGTGTCCTCTTTTTAATTTTATAATCGTTGTCCATAGTCTATATATGATGAAGGTGCTTTAGATTTGTTTGATTTCATTATTTTGGAAATTTTTTAATGCGATGTTAATAAATCTAAATGATACTTTTTAAAAAATTTTTGTGTAATACATATTTATTATATCATGTTGATTTAATTTTGTAATGCTTTGTTCGAATTCAAGTGTCGTTATCTATGGGGGAAAAAGAAATATGGTATAATTGCATATGATACAAGAATCTACCAGAAACTAGTCTTTTGATTTGATAAAAGAAATCCTCTTAGATAGTTGATACAATGTCACTTTTATTTATCTTTTTTTCTCCAGAGTGAATTTTTGACTAAATTTTAATTCGTATGACGGAGTATGGATGCGTAGCAGTCAGCGCTTGTTCTGTTGACATACCCCGTTACGATCCTCATGTATTATGTTTCCCCAACCCCACAATCCAATCCGCGAGCCCAGATTTTGTTTGTCACATTAATTTATAAATTTATTTGTGAAGTTTGAAAACTACTGGCAATTCAAGTCTTTCAATAGTGTTCAAAGGACCTCCTGGCTTTCATGAAATGTATGATGCTACATTCAATTATACATTAAACAAATAACTTTCAAGGACATTTTCCTATTTCCTAACAGTAATTTGTTTTATGCATTGGACAACACTTCAGTAAAAAAGCACTCCGATTAAAACTGATTGACCAAAATAGTCATACATAAATTTCGTGCAATTTGTAATAAGACATAAACATGACCAATTTGGATAAATCTATACAAATTCACATTAAGTTATGCCTGAAATTATCGAAAATTTTCAATCACTTGCAAAGTACAGCTTTTTTTACTTTTGAGGAAAAATATTTTTCTCACACCGATCAAGAAATGTGAACATAGCACAAACATTAGAGCAAGTTATTTCTACAATACAGTGTGGCTCATTTCTAAATCATACTAGGGAAATTGACAACGATATATTTCAAAATATAACTGATGATTTGAAAATTCGAAATGTCAATATTTTATTTCTAAGAGGTAACATTGTATATTTCCTATTGTATTCATATTTCAATACAAACGATAAGTGCATGCATGTTACTGTGCTTATCCAGAAACCTTTAGTACCACAATAGCAATGGCTACAACAGTTTACCAAATTGCAGTTAGATTTCTTCTCTAACTAACTGAACAACTGGTAAAATATTTTAGCAGATTGCTCAAATGAAAGGTTGTTAGTATAGTGTGAGTGCTGTGAAATAAAATTTTATACTTACCATCCAGGTCCTGTTAGAAAAAAACGGAAACGACACGTTTAATAATTTCTTGCGTTCGAAGCGCTTTTCTGGATTTTCCTTCACCAGGAACGCTCAAAGCCAAACATTTGAAATCCGAAGATATATAAGTACCGAAACCGTTGAAGAGCTATATGTCAAAAATACCTAAAATAAATAGCCAAATTCATCTAAAGCCAACTTTGCCTGAGGGAGTTGAAAATATATTTTTCAGCGTTTCGGAGCATAGCGGAAAAATACTGTCTTAAAGTTTCTATAATATTTTGTATGGGTCAATGATGTATGATTCGATAGGTCAGGTGACCTAATGTTTTGTTATGTTAATTTGCTTTTCGCGGGTTCTTGAAAAAAAATGTCTATGTGGTCATTCTAGCCGTAGACATCGTACAGTTAAAATGTCGAAGCCGGTACAGCTATATTCTTTGATTAAACAACGTGTGCACGAAGCTGTTTCAACCGCACAGAAAGATATTGTACATCACATGGACAGGATTATCAAAAGCAGTTTTGACGCTTTCCAAAAGTCGACGAACGAAAATCAACGACAATTGTCAGAAACACAACCTGCCAAGATTGAAGAAATGAATTCGGACAATTACGTGTTTAAGAGAAAGGGGAATGAAGAACAATTTAAAGTCAATTCTAAAGTTGCCAACAAGATGAAGCTAGATGTTTTCTGAGGGAAGACCAGGAGCAAACCGAACAGACCCAAAAGGCAGCACAAAGTATCAGTGAAGGTTTGAATATATTACGTCATAGACAAAAATTAGTTAAATTGGCAGACCAATTTGAGAGTGGCTTGAAAACAGTGACAGAATACGAAACTCATAGTCTGGCCGACGACTCTGAAGATAAAAAACGAATCATCAGAGCCGAAAACGAAGCTGCACGTAAAATTAAGAACGAAAAACAAAGTAAACAGCATAGATCAACCCCTTGCAGTACCTCTCAGTCGTCGACATTTAATTCCAACGCACCTAGAAATAATGTTCCAGTTCAACGCCCAGGGAAATGTTATGAGTGTGGTATTCCCGGACACCGGAGGGTCAACCATCAAACTGGTGCTTTTGGTGCAACAATGCAAAGAAACAAGATTGACAAGATAAGTAAAAATGTAAATAGTTTTGATAAAACTGTAGAAAACTTTGATAGTTTTGACAAAAGCACAATTGCAAAAGATACGCATTCACAATTGGTCAAGCTTGATAACACATTTAAAAGTACAGTTACAAAGGTGAACTCTAACGATTCACCGGTAAACAGGTTACGCAACGCGTACACTTATTGTCAAAGTATTAATGCAAACGACTATATTCTTAGTATTATTAGAGATGGTTACAGAATTCCGTTTTATACAGAATCTGAAGGATGTAGTTTAAGGAACAATAAGACAGCATTTGATAATGCAGAGTTTGTTGAATCCGAGATCACTAAGTTTATTGGTCGGGGTTGTATATCTCAAGTACCTGAATTACCTAAAGTAGTCAATCCTCTCACAGTTGCGAGAAATAAAGAAAAATTCAGACTTGTTCTTGACTGCAGGCATATAAACCCCCACTTACACAAATTTAGGTTCAAATATGAAGATGCTGTTGAAGCTAGTCATATGTTCGAAAAGGGGGACTATCTATTTACATACGATCTTCGATCGGCATATCATCATATTGAAATATTTGAGGATCACAAAACGTACTTAGGTTTCAGTTGGTTTCATGAACATGAAAAATTAACAAAATACTACGTTTTTAACGTATTACCTTTTGGTATAAGTACAGCAGGATACATATTTACTAAGGTCGTTAAATGCATTGTAAAATACTTAAGAGATCAAGGATTACAGATTATAATGTATTTTGATGGTGGCATACAATTGTAGGTGGTGCAAGTGAGATTAGTAAGGCTAATTGCTGTGGCTTAACTGTACGTTATGCTTTAAGGTCAGCTGGTTTTTTAATTGCCGAAGAAAAGTGTAGTTGGGAACCAAGTCAATCAGTTCCTTGGCTAGGTTTGGTATGGGACATGAAAGATGGTATTGTGTATGTGACAGAAACTAGATTGAATAAGTTGAAAGATACGCTGAATGTAATCATTCACATTTTTGGAAAAGGTGAAATAAAAGTAACAGCCAGGTTTTTGGTGTCCATTATTGGACAGATTATTTCTATGCAAGGGGCAATGGGCCCAATAGTACGGTTGCGTACAAGGAGTATGTACGATTGCTTATTGTATAGAGCAAGTTGGAACGCTCCTGTGCTTTTGGATAGCAAAGCATTAGATGAAATTGTTTTCTGGAAGGAAAACGTAGCCATACTGAATGGCAGAGATTTGAGTATAGTGGAACAGTACTCTTGCATTGTTTATAGTGATGCCTCTGGTATAGGTTTCGGAGGGTATGCTGTCAGTATCAGTGATACTGAAGTTATGGGTAGTTGGAATTCTGTAGAAAGTTTGAAAAGCTCCACATGGGGGAGTTAGAAGTTGTATATAGAGTTTTATTGTCATTTCTTGTAACATTACAAGGTGAAACTATTAAATGGTATACTGATAATCAAAATGTTGTTTACATTATTAAGCAAGGTAGTAGAAAGGGCGATCTACAATTAATCGATATCAAGATAGCCAATGTATGTAAGCTTAACAATATTGTATTGTTACCACAGTGGGTACCAAGAGAGGAAAACGTTAAGGCTGATCAGATCAGTAAAAGTGTAGACTGCGATGACTGGGGAATAGACCCAGAAGTGTATTCAGTTCTAGATAATTTGTGGGGTCCTCATACGGTAGATCGATTTGCGTCAGATTATAATACAAAATGTTTGGTCTTCAACTCTAAGCACTGGTGTCCTAATACTTCAGGTATTAATGCTTTCGATCAAGATTGGAAAAGCGAAATTAATTGGATTGTACCACCATCTTCACTGGTTTCCAAATGTATTCAAAAAATGAAACAAGAAAAATCTATCGGTACACTAATTGATCAATACTGGAGGTCAGCTCCATTTTGGCCAATTTTAAACATTGGTATTGAAGGTTTGCAAAAATTTGCTAGTTTTTTAGGTGACAGCAGATTGTTGTCATCAAGTGTAGTTATGTGAGGAAGAGGAAAGAACGGATTATTCAGTAAGACCGATACAAATTTCACTTTGTTGGCACTTAAAATTAGATTTTAGATATTTATTATTGTATTTGTTTTTTAGGGATCGGGTTAAAATGTACCATTCAAAAAGAGATTTCACAGTGTGGAGCGATTTCAGAAAATTTCACTCATCTTGGTGGGAAAATGGAAGTATTTTTGTTACATTCACATAGCAGTCACACCATTAGTAAATATTTGTATTCTTTTAGGAACAGTTTATATCTAAAGAAGGAGGAAAATCTATTCCCGTTTCTCCAATTCACGTTGCGTTATACTTAACCCATTTACTGGATAAAGGCTCGTCTAAAAGTGTAGTGCAATCTGCCGTTTACGGGATCAAGGGGGCGCATAACATTCAAGGAATTCAAGATCCGACAACGAATTCTTTCGTCGTGAATTTAATGGAAGCTGCAAAACGACAACCACACAGACCGAAAGTGAAAAAAGATCACATTACCGTAGATGTTTTGATAAATTTATATTCTAGGTACAAAGATTTTAATGATTTACTTGTTATACGGGATTTAACTATGATTATCTTATGTTTTGCTGGTTTTCTTCGCTATGATGAAGTAAGCAGTATTCGTTGTAAGGATATAGTTTTCAAAGATGATCATTTTTCAATCAAGATATTTAAGAGTAAAACTGATCAATATAGATTAGGTGACGAAATTGTCATTTGTAAAGGAGAGTCAATTGCCTGTCCATATTTATTATTGAAAAAGTATTTTCAATTAGCTAGATTAATTCTGAATCAGATAATTTTTTTATTTAGACCAATTTGTAGATCAAAACAAGTTTGTTCATTAATATATAAAAATAAACGGTTAAGATATACCAGAGCTAGAGACGTATAGTATAGTTTCTAGGTTAAAAAGTATTTGTCCTGATTTAAACATTGGTTTGCATTCTTTGAGAGCAGGTGGGGCTACTGCAGCCGCCAATTCAGATGTAAACGAACGTTGTTAGAAACGACACGGTCGGTGGAAAAGCGACACTGCTAAAGATGGTTACGTGGCCGATTCACTTGATCATTGGCTTCAGGTTACGAAAAAAACTTGGTTTGCGAATGTTTAGGGTTTGAATTTTATTTTTTATTATGATTTATGATTTTGACTAGTATCTTGCATTGTATTCATATTGCATTTCTCACGCTCGTTCTTTGTTTTTCTATTCTGTCTGCACTGCAAAATGCATATTTTAGTTGAGTCTAATTTAGTGGCCAAAATTATTGTGTAGTTAGGACATATATTTTTCAGCGTTTCGCAGTATAGCGGAAAAATACTGTCTTAAAGTTTCTATAATATTTTGTATGGGTCAATGATGTATGATTCGATAGGTCAGGTGACCTAATGTTTTGTTATGTTAATTTGTTTTTCGCGGGTTCGTGAAAAAATTGTCTATGTGGTCATTCTAGCCGTAGACATCGTACAGTTAAAACGTCCTTTTTTGCATAAATAAAAATGTTTTTTTATATAATCATGATCATGATGGAGTACGGCATCATTACCCAGAAACGGTTCTTGCATTGCTCCGTGCGCAGGTTTACAAACTTTATAAGTTGGTTTTTCCTGGGCGGCGAGTGTCTGTTTATGACGGGTATTCATAATATGATATTTATTATTTGGAATGTTCTTGGAAGTTAATAGATATTTATTACTATTGTTGCCGGAAGTATATTTTTTGTTCACAAACTTGTGTGTTAAATTACTTAGCATAGATACTATAACTGTGTTATATATGATGTATGCATATGTATATATGAGATTATTGTATAGTACTGAATTAAACATTTGATTAAATGCTGGCTCCAGTCTGTCTGCACCGCAAAAATTAGTGGCCAAAATTATTGTGTAGTTAGGACCCTTATTTTCTTAATAATTTCAAAATTTATAAACGGAATTTTAATAAAGTTTGTTGAATCATATCAGTACCGAGGTACTGACTACTGCACTGATGACTCTGTCATGAAATTCAAACGAAATAATGACTTACCATTATATGAGTAACTGATTTAGAAGGTCTCACTTTGATTCAGTTAGTTGGATGAGAAATCTATCTGCAATTTGGTAAACTGTTTTAGCCATTGCACAACGGTTACTAGATAAGCACTGTAATATGATACAACATCCATTCATTATTTAATTTCCTAATAGTGTCCCATAAATGATTTATTATTGAGATTCCTAGGCAAGAAAACCAACACAAGATCAGTGTCTGAGATTTCAAAAATACTTTATACCATTTAAGCAATAGAAAAAAACATCTGAAAAGTTTCTGAATTTGCAGTTTTCAATATGCTATATAATGTGAGTTATGATAGTAGGTAACCTTCATTTGCCTTGTATCCTAATAAATGATTATCTAGATTCTTTAACAGTAGACATTAATTTAAAAATATTCGATCGACTTTTTGAACATTTAACACCCTTTTTGACAAAGAGACTTATCATACCGTAACTCTGTAAAAGGAATAACTTTTTCTACCTTTTAAACATAAGTAGGAAGTCAACATCAAGACAGACACATGAAAGACAAAACAACGAACTCTAGAAAAAAAAACAGGATACAAAAACTTAAGACGAAAACCATAGGAATACTATATACTACTCCTCGACATAGACGCAGTCATGGTCATTGTAATTATACATCACCTACTCTGCATGCTGTCTCTATTAATGACTTGCTGTCATTTCTACAAAAGTAGTCGGATATTAATCATATTCGCACGAACCTTCATTGATTAACACATTAAAAACCTAATTTTCTGTTCAAATTATGTGTTGAAACCACTGTTTCAAACCCTCATTCGAACCAATACAAACTTACAGCAATCATTTTGGACATGAAAATCACAGACTTTTCAAACCAGTTCGCATTGGTAAAAGATGAAGAAGAGAAAAAGATTTTTCTTAAACTTTCCATTGCCAACAAAGGTCTCGATATCGTCCACTTGGGCAATATCCTTCATCATGAATTTGATTAATCGAGAAAACCTTCTTATTTTAAAGATAAGTCTGTATCTATCAACTAAAATTTTCAATTTCAAACACGTTTACCGGATCTAAATATTGACGTTTATACGTCTTAACCTCCTGATTGCATCTGTGCCTCATTTGTAGTTACCAAATCACATGATTCGGCTGGTCACGTTATTACCGGTGACCTCAACATTAATGCCAATAACACTTCCCTACTAAATCTTTTATCCAAAGGTCCGAAATATTGTGAACCTGAATCCAACAATTCGGAATACAACTTCAAAGTACTGATGGATTCAGTCGCGGATTATGCCAGGCAATTGACTAAACGCGAGAAAGACGACGAAGATACTCTTTACAGAATGGATTAAGGGTGTGACGTCGTTGATACAAATTAAAATTAAGATACCGAATGGGTCTATCAATACCCATGCTACGTCAATGTTTACAGACCCTAAAATTGCAAAACAATTGTCCTCCATGACAAATATGTTGCTTCCTCCGCAAATAAAAGCCAAATTGAAACAGTTGGTATTACTTTGTTTCATAAAAAAAGAATGCCAACATAGAAACAAGTTTATGTTCTAATTCATAATTTCAAGCGAACATGAATTATTTACAAAATAAACTCAACACCTTTGTATGGGATCAGCTCGCCTGACAGTGTGCAGCAAAGTTTTGATTTTATTAAAGACATATGAAATATAATAAATGTTCATCAGTGTTACTGTCTGCCTAGGCTGCTGCAGGTAACAAACACAAAAACCAATCTACAAAAATAAAAACGATTTTCATTATGTACGCAAATACATATTATGAATCAAATAAAGATTCTGTTCTTACACACATTATTATTCACATTAATAAAAAATAAAACAAGAAAAATACACTAAGTCGGGTGGGAGGGTGGGAAACTTTACTGCACCAAAAGTGCACCAAAAGTGAACCTCGAACGACAATATCTTTAATTTACAAAACCGCCAAAAGTAAAGCACGAAATATTTGAAATGACCTTATTCAAATATTATGGTCAGTTCTAACTCGACTAATGAAAAACATTTAACCTATTATTTTCTTTCAAAACACCGTAAAATTTATAAACAAATACACGTGGAAATGTTAAGATACCGGTGTAAATAACTTTTATAAATATATATCTTGTCTTAGGGATGGATAAATCATACTTTGAAAAGAATCACTCTGGTTGAAACAAAAAAAAACATTTTAAACTGATATTATCAAGATGCTTGATTTCTTGATTGATAACATATTTGTTACGTTTGGAGGACATGTCTTTTAATAGACTGTCGGCATTCCTATGGGAACCAATTGTGCCACTCTTTTTGCCGACTTGTTCCTTTAGTATCATGAGGCTGACTTCATACAGGAACTTTTAAGGAAGAAAGATAAGAAGTCAGCAATATGATTTAACTTTACTTACCGCCATATAGATAATATTCTCTCTCTAAATAATTCAAAATTTGGTGACTATATTGAACACATCTATACAGATATAAAGGATACAACAGATACAGCTAAGTCTGCCTTATACCTTGACTAACATCTAGAAATTGACAATGAGGGTTGGATGAAAAATAAAATTTTCGCAAAAGAGATGTTTTCAGCTTCTCAATTGTGAACTTTCTATTCCTAAGTAGCATTATTACAGCAGCACCTGCATACGGATCATATATCAATTGAAACGATATTCCCGGGCATGTATTTCCTATCATGATTTCCTTTATAAAGGGTTGCTGCTCACAAGGAAGTTTTTAAACCAAGAGTTCAAAACCGTGAAGTTGAAATCAACCTTCCGTAAATTTTATGGACGCCATCACAAGTTGGTTGACTATTATTGAATAACCGTTGCACAGATGATATCGGATATGTTTTTTATGTCGCAATTATACTACAATCCCCTTCACTTTTCACGAATGGGACATATTGATTTGACATTTTACCGGGTTTATAATAACATGACCAGCACGACGGGTGCCAAATGTGGATCAGGATTTGCCTACCCTTCCGGAGCACCTGAGAACACCCCAGTTTTTCGTGAGGTTTGTGTTGCTTAATCATTAGTTTTTGTCTGTTGTGTAGTGTATAATATTATTTGTCTGTTTGTCTATTTCTGTTTGTAGCCATGGCGTTGTCAGTTTATTTTCGATCTATGAGTTTGACTGTCTCTCTGCTATCTCGCCTCCTTTAATATGGAAGTTTATGGTCAATGTATACTTTGTTTAAATCAAACGGGACTGATTCAATGGAATGCTGGCCGTTTTTTCAAACTATGGTACAACTGAAAGTATGCGTTTTATGTAATGAATTTTTTATTTAATTTGGAAGTTTCTGATTAAAAAGTAATGATGAATGATATGAATCAGGCATTGGTAATGCAAATTTGTAATTGTAATGCACGGTAATGCATTGCATTTTTCAACTAACTACATGTAATGTGTACTGCAGCAATTTTTGCATTACCTGGAATTGTAATTTATTGGATTACTTGAGAAAAAAGTGATGTAAGTTCATGCATGACATTGCATTACATGGCTTTACTTTTTTTATTTACTAAATATCTTTCACAGATTTTTGGAGATGTAGCTGAAGCAGACTTTAAGATTTCTGGATTTATTAAGAACATAATCATTTTGATGTTGATTGCTTTTATTTAAAAAGCATTATTGTAAATTTAAAGTGTTTTATTGTTATCAAAACATCAATGAATACCTTGTCATGTTTAATTAGCAGAAAATTTACCAATGTCATAAAACACTACCGTAAATTGGGAAATTTTTGGCGTCGGGATATTTAGGCGGTTTACTCGAAAAGTCTGTGTTATAGTTTGGTGTGGGTAATTTTGCTGTTTCTTGTTTCTTCCGATTGTTATGTTTAATTTTGGAACAACAGTAGTGGCAAGCTCATTCATATTTGTTTTTATTCTACCTTTTATTGACAAAATATCATTGAATTTCTCTAACTAGAAACATGACAAAGTTAACAAAATGAAGGATTCGGATACGGATCCAGCTGCAAATAATGCCGTCTATCGCGGTTCAATGCAGAAATAAATACAATCTTTAACATTCCAAAATTATTTTTTTTAAATATTATTAATTTTTTACAAATATCCTATGAAATAGATGTTAATGATCTCTATTGCAGTAAATGTTAATCTATTGATGATCAAGGATTTGAATTTTAATCCATTTCATTCTGGCAGTACAAGGGCGTTTAATCAGCAAAAGCTTGGTATGTTTAAATATGACATTTGTGAAAAAAAGTTCAAGGTGTGCTTTCTTAACAATTTCCGAAAATTGATAATTAATTAAAAATTGTATTTTATAGTAACGTTGTCAAAAAAATTATATCAGGTATCTATTAACAGATTTGGCTATGTATTGAATTGTAGTAAATATACGGCATATATAACAACATATAAAGTTTTCCCTAACAATTAACATAACATAATGGTAGTGTTGTACCGGTACGGGATTTTGGCATTTCAGTTTTTAGTGTTTGATTTATTTTCGAGTGTTTGATGTTGGCACTTTCATTGGAGGCACCAAATAACCCAATATAAAACTAACACCAAAAATAAAACAATTTACGGTAATAAATTTGTTTTACACCAATATTTTCACCATTTTGACATTTTGTCGTAAAATACACCTGTTGTTTTTTTTATTTAATCAGGAGAAAAATTCTCAGTTTGATTAGAATTATTAAAACAAATGAATATTGATAAAAATGAAGTTAACATTAGCTTAAACGAATATAAATCTACAACTCTATAATCCCGTAAGAGAAAACACAGAGATGTATAGTTTGGAACTCTTATGACGTTAAAATGTAAAAATTGTATGGAATAGACTTTATACTTTATACTTGAATTTCAAATGTATACGGAACAGTTAATGCATTTGCTATTACCTTTTGTGACTTCAAGTTGTAATTCAAATATTTGATTTTTTAACTCATAATCACATTTACAAATGTAATGTGAAATTCAATTCATTACTTTGCAAAAGTAGTTGTATTTTAATACATTACTTTGATAATCCATGTAATTCTACTTGTACTTCTAACATGACTATCTTATTTGCTTTGTTAACAACACCGTGATAAAATACTCGATATATCTATACTAAGCGCAGACTTAGAGATAAACATAATAATGGATGTCACAATATCCCTCCCATTTAAGTCCATATGTATCTGAACCTATTTGCAAACGCTAAGCTGATTTTATTGATTTCGAATATGCAATTGGAAAAAGACTTCAGAACTTTTATTCTTATTCGGATGCATAACAAAATAATTAAATTAATGTAAAAGAGCTCGGATAAATCGACAAAATCAAAATAAATCGAAATCCGCGAAATTCCATAAATGCTTTTGGCGTATTTAAGTCATTTAAAAAATGACGTCATACAAATGAAAACGATAAAGCTGAAGGTTTTCCTCTGCGTGAATCATAGAAATTCGTATTATATAACATTAAAATGAATTTTTGAAGTAGGTGTTGTTTTATTTTCTCTTCTGTTGCGTTATTCGCCTTGTTGCTGATTTGAGCAGGTCATCATGGCGCTTAGTTACGAATTGTCAACCTTGCCTTTGGTGGAAGCTTACGACAAAAACACGTAAACTAAAAATGCCAATTTTTGGTCTTGAGAATGAACAGATTTAATCACATTTTTTTCAAGTGGTTATTTACGAAATAATTCATGAAAGCGATAGATTTATCAGAATGTTTTAACCTTATCTAAATTGGAATAAATGAGAACAGCCACACACATGGCAACCCACTCTTGCTTCAGATTTTTAATGACCGTATTTGTTCTATTAGAATCGAAATAATTCATGGAAGCCATAGATTTGTTGTAAATATACACAGGGCCGTGATATTCGTTAACTTTTTACCTCATGGACGCTCAGGATTACATCGAAGTCACGGTCAACGCCATGTGTAAATGTCCAACAAATCTAGGGCTTCCATAAATTATTTCTTAATTGACTTAATGGTTTTGTCAAATTAGTTGTAATATAATGCATTGCATTGTAATGTAATTCGTCCCATGCCTGATATGAATGCGAAAAACAAAACTAGAAAGTTTGATGATGATACATTACTTACAAAATATTTTTTTCAATTAAGTATATTTATTCATACTTTAATTTTCGTTGAAAAAAAAGTAAAAATGCACACCTGAAAAAACATAAATGAGACAGAACAAATGTATAAATATATTTTCCACTCTGTAAATTTCTTTATCACAGTTTAAACTATTTAATTGTTACAAATAGTCAGATTTATTTTCGAGGTATCGATGCATTGATGTCATGTAGAACGGGTGGTTTCTGGACAACAACTGATGAATACGGAGGCGGTGGTAGCTCCTCGTGTACTCTTGTCTTTGCAAGAAGTTTTCTAAAAAAAAACACAATTGCATTAACGGCAAAATATAACATGATTTAGATGTATTTAAATTTTTCTGTATATTATAACGTTTTGACAATAAAGACAAGTTAAATTCCATGTACATTGACATATCAAAACTAATATTTAGTTCTTAAAGTATTCCCGCGTGTGACGCAAGATATGAACCCCTACTAGGGCTTTTCAATATATTTGTGTCGTCCAAACTTTTTTAGATCTTTTTAATTTGCTAGTATGGTTGTTTGTTTATATGTTTGTCTATGCTGGGTTATTTTTAAACCATTGTTACAATATTTCTTGAATTTTACTTCCATGTTAAATTTTTATGTTTCTAATTATAGCACTTGGTTTATATGTATTAAAACTAATCTCAACTTTAATCTAAAATTTGATTATTACAAGCCTTTTTAAAACAAAATCTGACTGCATCTGACTGTCCAAATGTATGAGTTAAAAGAAAACTCGTCATAAAGGACAAACTTTTTCTATTTTTTTTACAACAGTAAGCATTCCATGTACAATTTTGTCATTATCTCACGCATGAAATTAATAGCTTTTGATGCTTTTTTTGTTTTAACATAGATAACAAGACAGCCTAAACTTATAAAGCAATATCTGCATACCCTTCACCCAAAATTTCCCCAGTTTGTGTGTTGTTCGTGTTGCATAGTCCTGAGGGTTTTTTTATCTTTTGTTTTACAATAAAGTTGCTTTATAAAATAGGTTGCTCTTGATTTATCATTGTTGGATGTAGACTTTTTATATTTCTCCTCTTTTTATTATTTGTTATTATATTCAAAATGAATCCTAAACTATTCGAATGCTACATTTAGTAAATGGTGACAGCTGGCATACTTATCTAATATACCAAATGTACATTGCTTTCACACATTATGTTAACTTACTTTCCAATGATTACTACTGAGAGTGTGGTACAAACTACACCTAATACTGCCACTGTAACTATCCAAGGTACATCGTCATCATCTGGAATAAACAAAAACATATATTTGACTTTTTAGAATATATACTTAAAAAATGAATTTGAGATGTATGACATTGCATTTAGCATGTTTAATATAAAAATAAGGAGACCTGGTATGATTTTCTATAAGACAACTCTCAAACAAATTTCAAATTTGCATTTCTAGATATAAGATATAATAATAACGTTTGTGGATGTTTACTAACAAATCTATGTTAGATTTTTTTGTCCTGAATATATAAACAGATGAAAAGATTTTAGAATTACAAAAATTCATTGTAGAGTGAACATTAACCCTCTTTTTGAACCTAAACAAAGTATTAAAAAATAAAATAAAAACCGAGAGATCTTTATCAAATAGAAAGAGCGAAAGCTCAAACAATTGCACGAATGAAAAACAACTGTCCTATTTGTGACCTGTTTAAAGTATTTCCTTAAATAGAAAATTGTGGATTAAACCTGTTAAAAAGATAGCTTAACCTCTCACTTGTATGACAATAACATATAATATCAGTATATTGACAACAATGTGTAAGCTAAACGGACAGACAATAAAGGTTCAATTGTAAATACTTTGTACACATCAGTCAACATTGTGTTATAATCTTAGTCCCTTTACAAAAAAAATTTATATTTCAACATAGAAAAACAACACTAGATATTGACATGATAGACACTGTATAGACAAAGTTGACCAGCAAAACATTAAAGACAAGAATACAAAAAAAAACATAGCACAATAACACAATGACGGGATAAATAACTTTCCAACCACAGCAAATGTATGTTTTGAAAAATGGACTAAACAGTAAAGGTTAAATATTTACAAAGACAAAAAAGGACACTACAACTTAAGTAGAAATTGAAATTGGAGCTTGATTTTTTTTAATACAAACATTTGAAATTGCCCTCTTTCCCACACAGATCACTGATAGGATTTACAGCTACATGATCGGTTCTTGCTTGTTCTTTCAGTATTGTACATATTTAAGATAATAACACTTTCTCAATAATGTATTCTATTTAGACACAATTAAAAGGAAGGAAAACTATTATCGTATGAGATATCTACCTATTGTTTTCTTTCCGTCTGGTACTACCGGTTTGTCTTGATTGGTTTGTATTGGTAATGTACCTAGAAATACAAATAGTTGATTTTTTTAACCAGGGAGGTCATTAACATAAAATTAATGATAGTTTCTTTAAAAAGAAATCCTTGCCCGTTTCCACTTGCATATATATTAAATTTTCCATATGTCTTTGGAACACTTTACGGTTGAAAATACGTAGATACACTTCGACTTACGGTAGGGTATAAAGAGTTGACGAGAAAATAAATCAAAACAATGCACAGTTCGATAAATAATCGCCTGTAAGTTACATTATTACTTAAGTCGTAAAATTAAGAAAAAACAAACAATTTCTTTTTTGTTGTTTACTTGATTGATTGATTAAAGTTTTACACTGTTGGCTTTTTTTTTTTTGGAAATCAGTTTTTTGAGGGTTTTTTTTTTGTGAAAGACGTCAAAGTGCCCTCAAAGAGCAACCAACCAGCAGGAAACCTAACAATCCTAGTCAATTCAGATTTGAATTCACAAACTCAGTGTTGAAGGCTAGTGATACAGTTGTTGAACTATATAAACTCATTGTCCACCGAAACCCTTATTGTTGGAAATAATCTAATATAAAAGATGTAGTCTATCTCATAAATGAGTCATAAAAACGTACAAAAATAGTTTGTGAACTTTAATTCACGGCTTCAAAGAAAATTACCGGTTTCTAATGATAGAGATGTGCTAGTCAAGTTTTAAGATTAAGAAAATTGTTATTTTAAGTGGTGAAGAAATACATTTATGTAGTGATATTTCATAGAATCGAAGGCAAATAAGCAAAGCAATTTTTTGATACACCCTACCCGCACAATATCCGCTATCTTTCAAAGGAGATGGTTTCAGGAAATACACCCTAAAATTTCCACAGTTCTGTATTTTGATTTGTGATTCGTGTTCACAAGAACCATTATATCCTGACATGCAAAACCGTCTTGAGACTGTCTGATCTGTAGCATTTGGAATCGTACCTGTTAAAATTTATCTCAAATCTATATGATATTTCAAGTTATGTTTAGTAAGAAAATATGTGTAAGTTGTAAAAATGTCTAATTTGAATTTAAGACTGTTCGGATTTGTAGCATTGGTTAACTTCGTAAACAAATGGAATAACGAAAACAGCAACAGTATTTTCGCGTAAATGTATAATAGAATAAGTGAAAAACATGCGTAATTGAACAACAATTCTCGTTATTCAGTATAGGAATTTCAAATCAAATTTCATTTTTGAGACATGTAATATAAGACTTCATTCAGCATAATGATTTAATGTTTAAATAGGAGGATATGAAAAGGATTAAGCTGAACTGATAATACATACTTTTAGAATTGTACAATGGATGTGACTAAATTTTAATGTTACACACTTTGTGTTTATGCAAAACATACCGATCATGTATATCGGAAACTTTGTTCCACACTGAAACATTGCTTGTTCTTCATTTACAATATCATTTCCTGTTTGACTGTCAAATCGATAGAATGATGCAGGTAGATGGCTATCATCTATAGGATCCTCATCTGGCTGTAGAGTATAATTAGACGTTCTCTTTTCTTGACCTTTAATTACTTTATAGTTCACAGCATGACATGAGTCAACTGAAATATGATTGCGAAAAAGTATAAATCAATGAACGTAAAACAAAAATAACAATAAATGTATTTACATATAATTTGTGAGTTCAACAGATAAAATTACCACTATTGTATGCTTCCGTCAATTTATTAAAGGTACTAGCAAAGGAAAACATATAACAATATCACTAGGGCCAAAAAACTAGGTACTCACATAAATGCAATATGGTCAAAAGTAGATCTAAATTATAAAAAAACCACAAATTATAAAAGAAACTTATAGAATGGGATACCAATAAAGTAAAAATAAAGTAAAAAATAAGCAGAACAATGCATGACTGCACATATTCTAAATCAGGAACCTGTTTTATAAGTTGCTGTAGTTTGTTGATATTTCTTTTATAGCTTCCTGTTCGGTGTGAGCCAAGGCTTCGTACTGAAGGCCTTACTTTCACCAATAGTGCTTCACTTTTTTTTACAAATTGCTACTTGGATGGAAAGTTGTCTCATTTGCACTGATACCACATCGGACGTTCATTACGAAAATTTCGACGTACATATTCTCACTTTTTGTTTCGGAAATAATATAAGAATCATATCATAAGGACTATTGTTATACATGTGTCTATAGTAATTATTCAAAAGCAAATATGATTGAAGACAATAACAATGCAACGTCTTCTAGACATATTTTGAAGTCAAGATATGTTGTAATACTCACTTTTGCATCCTGGACTAAATCCATTGTTTGATATTTCACCTTCTGCACATGGAAGTTCACTTCCTATTAAAATTTAAAATGACTTTTCTATAAACGTGTTTGTAAACATTTTTTAAATTTAAATCAAATATACAAATACTAGATATCAAAGCACGTCGAAAAGGACAAACTAATAAACAAATATCTTAGAGAACCACAATCTGGTATCAAAAAAATAGACCAGGGACTAAAAAGAGCTGCAACAACACTTTATTATTTTTTTGGACAAAAAGTAGGTTTTAAAATCGGCAACTACAGACTTAAGCTCCTGAAATGAATTCGCCTCATTATGAATTAATGATAAATGCGGTTTGTTTTAATACCTTTAAAAAGTTCTTAACAGTACCTTTGATGCATTCTCAACAACAACAAAATGTAAAGCTTAATGATGTTGCACAATAATTAATTATTAATATAAAGAAACATGAGAAATATAACTTTATTCTAAAAAAACAAACGACAATATTAAACCTTCAAATATCAAATATACCAAACCAAAAGAAATAATCTCAATGAACTAAATCTGAAGACAATCTTTTATAATTGATCGCTGTACTTATGTGTCAATGTTTTCAATTTAAGTGATGGTCACTACAGAAACAACACACTTGCGTATGCAAATGTAAAAAATAATACAACATAAGAATAGAACATAAAAAAAAATTAATACATGAATAACATTTTAGAATTGAAAACATGTTTTCTTTGCAACGTTACTAGGAAAACCTAGATTTTGAAAAAAGTGTAATGTAATTCCAAGTTTTGTCTCTTACTTGAAGATTTTTGTCAAAAAGGGGTGTTTTTTTCATGCCTGAATAATTCATTTTAAATCCAATTCGTATTCGTTTTTGTAATCTAGGGTTGAAAATGTACAAACAAACTAGAAAAACCAAACGAATGTTTTGTGCAAATAATTTGTTAATTTATAAAAATTGAACAGCTTTGTGTAAAGACATAACTATTTTAAAATTCGTTTGTATAAATCTATCACCATTGCAATACTTTGTTGCAAATTAAAACAAGCAGTTATGAAATGAAAAATGCAAATTAAACAAAATTATGTTGATGGATATTATCAATACAGAATCATTTTTTATGTCTTTGTATATGAAAGAAGAAAAAATTTGATTGATGCTTGTATACTTTCGAGTGCATGTATATCTATATTGATTCTTTTACATAGTTCTTTTAGTTTTGTTTGTAAATAACTGTATGGATGGGTTTTACTCATTTCCAATATCAGTATAAAGTACAATGAAGTAATGTTAGCAAAATATGAATTCTGCATTGAAAGTGGATTGATGAAGTTTTACTTATAAACTAACGATATCTTTAATATACAAACATATTTACTTACTATGATGTATGTAATCTATCGTTTAACAAAATGTTGTTACTTACCAAAACAATATGCTTCTGGACAATTCTTAGTAGATTTAAGATTGTATAAAAGAAAATCTGAACAGTTTTTGACTTGAACATCATACTGATTTAAACAGCAGTCATTACTTAAACCAACAGAGCAGGCTGTGACATTGTTAGTCTCACCAGATTCAGGGAAAGATCCTTAAAAATAAGGTATTCATTAAAGTAAAGAGACGAAATTTACTAAACGATATGTTTACATGTTGTTGTTTTTTTTAATTTTTTTTATACTACACACATTTTACAAATAGAAGCGATAAGTATAAATTAAAAGGCTACCCCCTCATCAGTTTAAATTTTGTAATTACCTATAACCTTTATATCGAGCTGAAATTTGTCAATCTCTTTTCTGTAAATATGTTTATATTGTTAATCAATATTTCAACACAAACTATCTTTAAAAAAAAAGTGACTAAAAGTTCCAAAATGAAAGGAACTTCAAAACGAAAAGTTCTTTATTAAATGGCGAAATCAAACTATTGATATAAATAAGATGTGGTATAAGTACCAATGGGACTACTCCCATTCCAATTCACAAGGTAAACATTTTTAACAATTATAGGTCAGAGTACGGACTTTAACAAATCAAACAAATATAAACAGTCGTCATATTCATGATTTGACTACCTTGTGTAGAAAATGGCGGATTAAACCTGGTTTTATAGCTTTGCTTCTCAGATGTATGATAGTCACATAGAACTCAATTATTTTGAAAGCAACGTGTGTGGGGTTAAGTATAGAAATGCGTAAGGGTCAATATATGATTAGTATATACGTATAACAGGAACTGCAAAAAACGTACAATGTAATGTGGTATTGAAAAATGTTTCGTTATAACAAATTGAATTTATCAGCGTAATCTGAAAATTTCTATATAACCTAATAAAATATGTTTCGCTGAGTATTCACTTACAAAAAAAAAAACATTGAGGAGATCCAAAATTAAAATGGCCTTTTATGTACTGCAAACATTGTGAAGGTCATTGTTTCTATTTGGAATTTAACCTTTGGTTGCGCATCTAGTCTCAGATAAAACAATATTTAAAAAAAAAACAATATCAAAAGTGTTTACACGAAGCGATGAATACCAGTTCACTGGTACCCTGGAAGACCGGCAAGCATGGACAATACCTCAGCAGCGGTAACGATGGAATACAATCATATAAATGTATGCTATTAATAAGTGACTGATCATTGATTTATTTAATGGTATGCTTGACTTTATATACCGTTCATCCATATCGGGTGCGTTGTTCCACATGTAAAAGCGTTCACCGGACACTCTGTAGGCATAAATTGTCCAGCCTTGCTTGTTGGTCTGTACCATCCTGGTTTAAGGAAGGAATCGCATATAGCTGGTAATGTATTGTTATTTGCTACTGAACGCCTCCAATCGTCTATTTCATCGTGATTTATCTTGAGACAAGCATCATCTACATCAAACATTCGAAGCATTTATTTCTATGATTAAACCGTCATAAATTCATGTTTTAATTGAATTTCCATTTATGTAATAACAATATGAAAAAGAAGGGAGTAGACATTTGTCCGCATTTTCACATCGAATCAAACTCTTGCTTCCGTGTTTTCATATATTTCATATATTGAACGACACGTCTTAAATCTTCAAAACTTTTTGAAAAAAAGTTTTGAAAACTGAAAACATGTTATCTTTAATCAGGACAAACTTCAACTAGTTGAATTTTGAACGTTTACAAATGTTGCATTATAAGAATTATGATTCTAAATAAAAATAAGGGAGATTAAATCAAGTTTAAATATTCTTTTTTTTATATTCTGAAGTATTAAAGTAAAGCGGGAGTAAATATAACTTAAATAGGAAGTCAGAGATTAAAATTCGAAAAAAGGACAAAGGACGGGCTGCTGTTCACAAGGAACTTAGTTAACCAAGAGTTCCAGGAGGTGAATTTGAAATCACCTCTCCATAATTTGAAAATGCCAACGAATTGATTGACCGTTATGGAATATCTGTTTCAAGATGGTGAATGAAATGTGCAAATTGTCGTTATTTCGATTTCGTCACCTTTTCCCCGAATATGAACTACAGAATAACATTTATCGTCGGTTTTGTATAAATATAAGCAACACGAGGATTGCCTCTAAGACTAAATTTTCAATCAGAAAACACCAAACACCTTATAGATCTAGTGTAAACAAATCATGAACAGTAATAGAAAAACATAACTTTGTACAATGGCAAAATATTGACAAATTGTAGAGCCATGAATGTGCACATGTATAAAACAATAATATTATTTTAATTTACTGATTACAAAATCAATATTTTGCATTTTTATGCTATTTCGGTTAGTGTTTATTTGTGGAAAATGAAACCGGAAGGCCCGACGTGAAGCAACAATTTTTGGTAGGATAACTGACAAACCTAGTGAATTCAGATTGGAATTTAGCTCACCTACCACGTGCGGGGTTCGAACTCATTACCTCAGCGTTATAGGCAAGTATTACAGTAGTTCGACTACTTACATTACTTGGTCATCGATGCAACTGGAACGAACGACACAAATTGATTTCTTCTTAATCAAAAATTAACAAGGAATAAAAATGAAGTTATTGAATACTGCTCTCACAAAGATTATTAACTATTATCCTCCTTTATCCAAAGTCTTCCTATGCAAACAAAGAAAACAGTAGTTCTATACAATGATAATGTATTGAAACAATGATCGTGTACCTTGGTAATAAAACAAAATTCTACAAATCCTAATTCTAAAATCAATTCGGAAAGTCTATAATTCACATGGCAAAATCAAATAACAAAACGCATCAAAAACTAATAGACAAGAACTGTCATATTCCTGACATTCGTATTTCTCATTTGAATATCAGATAATGAAATACAACAAATGTAGTGTGTTATATACTGATAATGCAAATATGCTTACACTTGCACCCTGGAGTAAAGTCAGTCGGAGATGTTTCGCCTATTGGACAAGGCAACTCATAACCTAGTTATATAAAAAAAAATATAAAGTAAAAGAGCATTCATAACATTACTTTACTTGTTGAAATTGTTGACATTTAATGTTCCTTTAGAGAATGAATCGATAGGTTTCGCAATTTCTTAAAAACGAATAATTATATCTGGTAAATGTATGCATAAGCAACCTACAATTCGGGGAAGTGGAACTATATTGCAGATTTGTAAAAGGTTAGCTAGATAGTTTACTTATACATTTTATTTTAATCTATGATATTATTAAAATAATTGTTTGATTAATATCATAATTAAATCTTATTGAAGCAGCTGCCGAGAAAAGAGTACACATTATCATAAAGATACAAATAAAGGAACAGTAGTATACCGCTGTTCAAAATTCATAAATCGATAGAGAAAAAACAAATCTGGGTTACAAACTAAAACTGAGGGAAACGTATCAAATATAGGAGAACTACGACACAACAGAGACACAACACCGACACGTAACACACACAGAAACGAACTATAATGTAACAATGGCCATTTTCCAGACTTGGTAACAGTTTGTCATGTTTTTCATACGACTAAACATCACAGCAAACGTTACTTTTTTTCGAAATAAAGTGACATATGGTGCTTGGTGATCCTACAAAACAAGTTATACTACTTTAATTTGACCTTTGTCAGCGATTAAATGACAGTAGTAGCTTGTTACTTTAACTTTAATGAATATATGTTTTATTTGACATATGTGAATTGTGAATTTGTTATATTTATACGTTTATGTGTTGTTCGTAAAACGAAACCAGTTGTGCACACATTTTATCAAAAACATCATAAAAACAATAGTGATCACTATATTAACATTTTTAGGTTGAAAGTCTTTGGTTAAAGCAATGTGTAAATTGTTTTAAATAAATGCATACCAAAGCAATAGGCTTGTGGACAGGACTTGGTTGGTACTAAGTTGTAAACATAATATCCAGAACAATTCTTGACTTGAATGTCGTAGGAACTTGCACAACAGTTGTCGTGATAATCTGATGCACATGCTGTAACATTGTTGACTTCTTCCGCATCAGGAAATGTACCTATAACATATATATTTTGATTGTTTTATTCGTGTAGCGAATTTATGTATGTGTTAAAGTTTAGTCCACATGGTCCAAATTCCAAAAGAAATTTTATATAGATGAATCATGATCTCGCTGTTAATCGATAAAAGGTTTCCAATCATGTGTTATTTTGTACTTTCCGCTATACTTAAACCAAACTTTTTAATAAATATTGTCTTGCAATCATGCATGCGTATTGATTATATAAAGAGATGACTCATTGTTTGTTATAACTTGTGTCTTATCCTATAGTTATTATTTCAGTTAAATAGTATTACTTAATTCTTCAGAAATTTGAAGACAACCATTCATGTTAAATTTCTTTTATATATTGTACATGATTTTCAAATAATTCCTATGTAATGGAAAGTTTTAATTCACTTTAAATTATGTGTTTCCTTTGATCTCTATTATTGATAATTTTGCATATCATACTTTTCGTTTGAAATATTAAAATATCACTGGTATCCAGCTGCTAGTATCTAAGACAACAACTAAAGTCTGCAATATTTAGGCATTGTTTTGTCAATTTTATGTTCCAAAGAAACTAGTCGATTTTATTCAAAAAATCATATCAAGGGATATAAAAGCATGCTGTATTTTATCAATAACAACTGCGTATACTAAAAAAAAATCTTAAATGAAATATGTTCTAATATGATGTACTGACTTAAAATACAAAGCCATCAAAGCCGACTTCGTCAACCTTCGGGTCAACATTTTTCGACAAAGAAGTTGAAATGTCTTTCTTTATTTCTGGGCAACCGAGTCTTTTCGAATAATGCTGCCTGCTTAGCAGATGATAAATGGTATCCTGGGATATTGATTGTCTATTCAGAGCAATATCGCATAACAAGTAGTCTTTGGAAATTAAAACTAGTTATATTACCTCATTGTTTGACTCAACATTCATTCAGTCAGGAATAAGACAAATGTAACTCATTTTTCAGCATTTTTGTCTTTGTTCTTTTTTTACTTTTTAAGAGTTTCGGCCCTTTGTTGACAATTCAACCGAATAAGTAATATAATAATTTAGCACCATATGCTTATATTAGCAAATGGTCAAAATAAAATAATCAGTGACCTTATAAATTAATGTAATTGAATATATACAGATCTATGAAAAACATTAAGGTAGATATATTTCATCATTTTCAAAACGTCCTGGACTGAAATATGACTTTGCAGTTAATAATGAATTATTTATATTATTCTAAGTTTATATAATTTTGATGCATTTGAAGCCTTTCATATGTATTTGTTCTTTATTATTTCCTGAGGTTCTTTGTTTGATTTGTATGATTACCGCTGTAGCAGACTATTGGAAACATATGTTATAGGCTGCATAAGGACCAGGGTTAGCAAAAGTATGCATATATTAAATACTAGATCTAGACAGGGTACAAATACCAAATCATGCTTTTATGTGTTTATATATGAATTAAAACTAGTTATTGTACTCCATAGTTTAACTTACCATTCATCCAGATAGACTCAGTTGTTCCACACCTGAAACCTCCTCTAATACATTCAGTTGGCATTTCCTGGCCTGCTTTACTTATCACCCGGTACCATCCAGGAACAAGAAATGAGTCACACAGTTGGTATGTGTCACCATTACTGACTGATCTTTTCCAATTATCCAATTCAACGTAGTCTCTACAAGGATCCTCTGTAGCAAAATATTGCAAAATGATTTCATACAATTATGTTCTATTTAACTTTATTTTATTCTCTTTTGTTTTAAGATTTAAAAGTTATGGGATGAAACAAATGCGTGAAGTCGATGAAACTGCATCTTTTGGTAATTAATTTACAATTGTATTGAGAATTCTTCTATTTCAATGCCATTTTTGTTGTTATCTTTTATTATTTATGTATATTGTAGAACCATTTGAATATATATTGGACTTGTAACATATCGTCAGTTCATGTTACAATGCTTTCTTTATCACATGTTTTGGTTCCCTTATATCACGTTATATTGAATGTATATTCATTTTATTTAATCTTCAGTTTTTTCTATGCTTAGAACAAGTAAGAAATGATTAATAGTTGGAAATTTGACTGTCAAAATTTCTCATTTGAATGCAGGAAAATACTTGAACATTTTTTTTTAAACATTTATTAGGTTTTGTTTTCTCAGCTTAACTTAGAATATAACCAGAACAATTCAAAACCATTTAAACAAAAAATATTGAAAGTTTAATTTGGTTCAGGACTTAAAAATAGGCAAAAAGTAGGTATTTAGTCTTAGAAATGTATTCATATGAAAAGTGAAAATCATACCGATCTCCTCATTGCCATTTCTTTTTCGAAGGGTTTCGAAATGTAAACAAGAAAAAATATTTTATTATATATTTCAAATAATGACAACAATCGACAAAATTAATATAATTTGAACAAAAACTCACAAACCTGCTGTAGAAATGCTTAAACAAAATAGTGTAAAGCACCATAGTTTAACACTGTTTTTAAACATCTTTCCAATACACATGGCATTTTCGATTTGTTATCATATTCATATCACCAGTTGACTTCCGTATTAGAAAAGTCATAAATATGAAGTTTACGATGAATTTCAGAAGTTGCCATAATACACTTAAGTGTCATAAAACAGTCGTCCTTATTTATAACCGTCAAATAGTATAAAATATATAACCTGAGAATGTTAAATACAATAAATTTGGATCTTTATTTTTTACAGTTTCATTACTTTGGAATAATTTATATGCAATAACCTTTATTGCATATGTTTTATATTTACTTATGTCATTGCTACTATCTGTTGTCTGACGTATATACTAAATTTAGTCCTGGTATCTATGATGAGTTTATTTATTGAACTCCTGTTGGCATACTATGACCTTTTTTTCTGATTAAAAGAATACAAATAACAGTTTTGTTTTGGTAAATAAATTATATGTGTGAAACATTTTTGAAAGAAGTTGATAAAATCCTGTCATATAAAAAATATTGGGCGTTCAAGAACGTTATTTGAAATGAAATAGTATTATATGCATATGATTATTTTATATACACAGTTTAAATTTAGAAGAAAACCCGAAATAGTTAGAAAATACAATTATATCACAAATACAAAGCAAATTACCCTAGGTCTCAGTTTTGTATCAACATGCAGATAGAAAAAGAAGATTTGGTGCAATTGCCAACAAGACACATCTCCATCAGATACCAAATGAAATAAAAAAAAATATAGAATGATCAAAATACGTTTTTCAACGGCTACATCTTCAAAAAGTTACTTTCTCACATTCTGTTACAGCCATATGATATGAAAAACCTGTAGACTCTACAGCAGACTGAGTTTGTTGTTGCGAATTATTTAATTATTTGTATGGTTGAAACCAATGGTTTATTATTAAAATCGGTCTAGATTTGACAATGTTTTGAATCACAATATTTTGTTTCCCTCAAACTATTGTTTAAATGTAAATTCCTAATTATAAATTTTGGATTTTATAAGCATTGGATTTCACATGTTTGGTTTAAACCGGTACTGAACAAGGTAAATTAAGAACAGCGCTCTGGACGCACGCATGCGTATTAAACGTAGGTTTCGTCATTTATGGTTATGAGGTTCTTAACACGTTTCCATATGCATAGTTGACTTTCTTATAATTAGTTTTGAGTGTTCCTTGCGGATGCAAATCAGAGAAGTGTTATTGACAATAATTGACACACTGAAATTATAAAGTATTATTTTCATATAAAAAAGAAAGAAAAATCTAGTAACAGTCGTTGCTGCCTGTTTTTCTTCAAATCATTTTTTCTTTATTTTTGCTGACATCCTTACGAGTTGGTTGACAGTTATGGAATGACGATAGACATGTTTTATTTATCGCATCTTCAATCCCGTCCCCTTTTCCCCGAGTGTGACCTACCAAATAATACATATGACCGGATTGCACTTAGTTACACGAGCAACACGATGGGTGCCTCGCGTGGAGTAGGATGGGGTTATCCTTCAGGACATACACAAGATCAACGCATGTTTTTTGGTGGGCTTTGTGATGCCCAGTCTTCAGTTCTCTATGTTGTGTTATGTGTTTTGTTTGTTTGTTTGTTTTATGCGTTTTACTCCTTGTGTTTTCAGTTTATTTACGAAATGGAATGTCCATGTCGTATCTTTTGTCAGTTTTTTTTACTTCCAAGTAGTTTTAAGTATCTATGTCTAAAGAGCATATTTACACACCAAACAATGTAAGGCTGATGTTTAGACGAATTAAGATAAGACTTAGTATTTGCAAGTTCACTTAGTCAGTGCTTCAGAAATTAATCTAGGCATGAGAAAAGTAAACATGATTTTACAAAAATGTCAAGTAGGTTTAATATATATTGCTTTATTGTTTTAATTTATTTTCTTCGTTCCTTTTACGAAAACTAATACTAAAATTAAATCATAAATAATTTTAAATTTGTTATCATTGTGCATGTTATACGTATATATAAAAACAATAAAACGCCTTCCTGCTTCGTCGTCAAATCAAAAATCAGAGAATAGAATTTCTTCAAATCCATTTTAATAAACGTATGCATATTACTATATATTTAGAGAATAAGTCTTATATTAATAATAGATGAAACTATGGTCTCAATACTACAGTTGGTGATATTGCTCTTTTGTTGTATGAATTTTTCAGTTACAGCTTTAAATGGTAGGTGTAATTTTCTAAATTCTTATTTTATAAATGTTCGTCTAAGTTTCGAAATTTTTAATGAACGAAACAAGTTGTATATCAAATTGCAATTGTTATTAATTATTGACACTGTTTTAATATTATATTCTTATTATATTTCAGAACCCTGTTTTACAACGTTTCAGATTTCGGAATGGAAAAGATCTGTTGCATATACAGATACGAATGTAATATGTGATAGCTTTTTGGATGAGGGTTGGTATAGAGTCACAAGTGGAGCAGGCGAGATGATGCCAACTGAATGCCCACAGTTTGGGTTCAGATGCGGCACAGCTGATCCATTTTATCTATCAAGAGGTATTAGATTCTATCATAAACTAATATATATTTGTTGTATTTATATCATCCATTTTCATTAAAAAGACATCAGTAAAGGGAATTTATATAACAGCATACTACATGCATCATCAACTATAAAACGGGTTTTTTGTTGTCGTTTGAAATACCTGCTCATATTAATAACTCAATCACAATGAATGTTTCAACTTATCTTTTTGTTGTAATCGTAAATGTGAAATCAATCAGTATCCAACATGCTCTAGTATGAGGTATTCTACTATGAAACTTTCATCCATTGTAAAGGAATTAAAGTATAAAAGATTTGGTATGAGTGCCAATGAGACAACTCTCTCTCCAAGTCAAAAAGTAAACCATAAAGGTATATTTTCTTTTCATTTAATCCTTTAAAGTAGTTGTTTCAATTTATATTTCTTCAGCTTGCTTTTTCATCTTTCGTTTGGTTTTTTTTTGTTTTTTTTTGGGGGGGGGGGGGGGGGGGTGAACGAAGTTTTTTTTTTTTTTTAACATTTTTTCATTAATGTTTATATTGTATATTTTGTTTCTTTCTCGTAAACAAAAAGTAAGCAAACTGCATGCTAACATTTCATTAGGTTTAGGAAATGGTACTTGCGCACTGAAGCTAAAAACCAGTTGGGGTTAGGGGATGGGAGAAGCGCATTTTCTTTTTCATATTCGTAATAAATTGAACTTTATCTTGCTTCCAACTTCTTTCCATGTCATGCAGCTGGTCTTGCTACTTTTTTAGTTCATGCAATCTCATCGAGTTTCTTTTTCAAACAAAATTTCACTGTTTTGTATAAAATTTAAAAATTGATAATCATTTGTTGACTCGACCATCTGTAGACCACTATGTTCTTTCCATTCATACTCTTATTCCGTCTTTCCTAAATGAACATCGGTAAATTACTGTTGTTTCAAGTGTATGCCGTATTATTCATGTATCTATAGACCCGTGCGTCCCTTCTCATATGTGTCTGTTTTTAGTTTTTCAACAATCTAAAATAATCACAATGTCATGTATCTGAAGCCATTAAGTCATTTTTTCTCATAACACTGTGTGTGCTTTTTCCTGAGTCAGGAGCGCCGACACTTATATCAATTGGGGTATTACAACGCAAAACGATCAGGGAAAGGGTAGTTACGGCTTAGAATTTTCTACAGTTGATATTGGGAAAGATAAACCCTTAAAGTTTGCATAGACCTAAGCAATAGTTTAAAGTATGTATTACGAAAACAGATCAATACTTTCAAATGTATTTGGAATCCTGAATGCCAATTTCACTGGAATGAATGAGACACTAGCGATCACTGAAATGTGGAATATTTGGGACATCATCATTAACAAAAGATTTGATATGAATATATTTATTTCTGTGACTTTTGATCACTTGTGGAAAGCTGTCCATGTTGTCACATTGGCAATTATACCACATCCTTTTTTTTTTTGTAATTAGAAATTATTGAGCGAAGTTGTATAGCTAAGATGCATAAAGGGTGACTATGAAATACAAGATAAACTCAATATAAAAAAAGATGTAAACGATTATCTTGGAGGTTTATTTATGTTTTATATTCGAAGAACTGATGCATATGTAATTTGTTATAATTAAGCTTACTCATTACAGAAGGCATCAATGACCCAAACGAACTGATATTCCCTCAAAAAGACCAAACAGTGGATAGAGTTGCCTGCTCATCAGATTTTCGCGGAAATTGTTGCAACGAACGTAGTAACATAAAGATCAAGAATTGTGGGAATTATTACGTTTACTATCTTAAACCAACAACGTCTTGTCCTTCTGCATACTGCTTTGGTTTGTTTAGATTGATTTTTTTAATTTAATATATAGACCGAAACGTAATACTTTAAAAAAAACATAATAGTTGATTTTAGTGTGATTTTAAACTATAAGGACGGACTAAAAAAAATACATCACTATATTTTTCTTTTAATTCTCGCTTTCAAATATGTAGGTTTTTTTCAAATAAATAAACATAAATTTCATTTTTACTTCATTGTCAATGAGAAGGTTGCAATTCGAAAGTTGAATCAATTTTGTCAAGTGACGCTCATATCAAAAGACGTTGCGTAATTTTAATGTTAGCATTACATACGGATTATTACATAGGTTCAGACTGTGTCATTGTTTTAAGGGCAGTAATACATGTAAAATGAGTCTCTATCGTGGCATTGTCTCGCAAAAGCAGTTTCACGTATTTCTGCTTTCAAAATTCGTATAGCCTGATTCAGATTTGTGTTGCTTAGTCTCTGCAGTATAATGTATGATGATTTAATGTGTTTTTACCGATTATAGTGAATTGTCAAGAGAACAAAAATCTAAAAAGTTCCTTAATGGGTTTCAAAATTTGGTTTTAGATATTCGTGTGACTTCAAAAATCCGTTATGTCTTGGTAAAGTAAGGTAATGTGGATTCATTTCAAACAAAAGGAAGGATGGTCAGGTTAATGGTAGTATTATAAGTGTCAATCATATTTGTTTCACAAATGATATTGGATATGTTCCTTACGTCGTAACTACAATCCCCTTCCCTTTCATGAATGTGACCTACCGAATTAGACTATTTACGGGATTTGTTATCACATAAGTAACACGACGGGTGCCACATGTGGAGCAGGATCTGCTTACCCTTCCGGAGCACATGAGATCACCCCTAGTTTTTGGTGGGGTTCGTCTTATTTATTCTTTAGTTTTCTATGTTGTGTCATGTGTACTATTGTTTTTCTGTTTGTCATTTTCATTTTTAGCAATTGCGTTGTCAGTTTATTTTCGATATATGAGTTTGGCTGTCCCTTTGGTATCTTTTGCCCTCTTTGGTAAAAATAAATTACCCAAATGTGAATTGTGAGTATCACTTAATTATACACTGTCATGATTTTACATATATAGGTACACTGGTAATTTCAAGATCAAGTATCATGCTATTATAAAACAAAATATTGGTGTATACATTGCATTTTTAAATTTATATTTCATTTAAATAATGTGACCTTTTTTCTTGATATTAAACAGTAGAAAACAAGTAAGTAACATAACGACAAAATTGTATTTCAGGTGAAAACCTGCCGTGTCCTGAAGGCGAATCTTCTGAAAACGGATTTTCTCCTGGATGTGGAAGTGAGTTATGAATTATCAATAATTGATGCAACAACAAAAACTTTGAAAAATGTTTTAGTTTTACAACTCAGCATTATCTTTATCGGTTCAAGGGTTCAAAAGATCCCTTATTTGACACTCAAAAGGCAAATCGTTCCATGTTTGATTTGCAAATTATCTGAGCGTAGTGCTATGTGGAATGAAAATGTTTTCTTTGTAAAATGACATTAAACACAAATCATAGAAAAAACAACGTAATATATTGATGTTTGACCTTGAGTACGACAAAGAAATATCGTGACTTCACCATGACATTCATGGTATTCAATACTATCTAACTAATGTCGATAATGACAAATATTTCTAAAAGTATGCATAGTTATGCAAGCTCTATTTGACATACCTTAAAATTGTGTTAAGGACAAAGACTTTTCACATTAAAACGAGATTCCACTAATAAATTTGTTTGCATATAGATGATCTTTCATAAATGATCAATAACGAGATGACGAAAAAAGAACAATATTTTTTCTGGTTCGATTAAAAGCAGGAAGCTGGCAAAATTTCATAGTATAGTTATACTGGCTATAATTTAAAGCTTTATATATATATATATCAATTTATTGCACTTTACTGATAACTTGGATGCCCAGTTTTCTGCTAACGTGACAGATCTTACAATTTGTTGTATACTAGTAAAATTGAGAATGGAAATGGGGAATGTGTCAAAGAGACAACAACCCGACCAAATAAAAAACAACAGCAGAGGGTCACCAACAGGTCTTCAATGTAGCGAGAAATTCCCGCACCCGGAGGCGTCCTTCAACTGGCCCCTAAACAAATATATACTAGTCCAGTGATAATGAACGCCATACTAATTTCCACATTGTACACAAGAAACTAAAATTAAAATAATACAAGACTAACAAAGGCCAGAGGCTCCTGACTTGGGACAGGCGCAAAAATGCGGCGGGGTTAAACATGTTTGTGAGATCTCATAGTACCTATATGAACACCTATGAAGGACATTTGACTTCTAACAAATGAATTATGTTCGTCTAGACTGAGTGACTTTCCATGATCATTACAGCTTTTAATCATGATGACTAATAGATTGTTTATTCTATCAGATTAGCAGTAGTCGAGAAAAGTGTAAATTAAATAAATTAAATTCATGTGTGCCTTCAATGTTGCAGGTAAAAGTTATGATAAATAGATAATGAACATTTGCCATGTCCTGCTTTGAATTGAGTCTCAACAAGTATATAAAATTAAAAATTAAAATGGAAATGTGACAAAATGACAACAACCCGATTAAAGAGCAAAAAAACAACCGAAGGCTACAAACAGATGTAATATTATATAAAATTTCATAGTCGTCTATTAATTATTTTTCGAAAACACAATGGCAGATATGCTGGAGACCAAAACGTCTTACCATATAATTGAATTGAATACTTTGAATATCTCGGTACCTTTATTATTATGTTTATCCTAATGTTGTTCTTTGCAAATTATGATAAGTATCGTTGCTACTTCTAAACTTTCTATTAAAAGATATATCTTTCTAATTGTTCAATTGTGTCTTTTTGAACATTGGTTTAAAAATATATGTATATAGACTTACAGTAATGATGAATTTATTCATTTATTAATTTAGCATTTTTTATTTTTTAAACTTTTCTCTGCAGTTAACTTCTTAGTGTCTATATCATCAATATTATATCGTTAAACTGTAAATTGTATTGCAGCACATCCAAATATAACAGTTCCACCACCAAGTGTAACAACAGGTTTTCACGATGAGACCACTCATAGCCAGGAATATAACACTCTATATACATATCATACTATACAGTTCCAATGTCATACCAATACTGAAACAAAATATACCTATGACGTCCGTTGGTATATCAACGATTTTGAAATAATTGACGCAGCCCATACTAACGTTGTTGGAAACACTCTATCCTTTGATACGATGCTTCGCCAACATCACTGGGAACAGTTATTCAAACCAAACATGATGGTACTAAATAGCTATTTTCTGTAAGATTGTTTACATTCAAATGTAAACTGACTTGTTGCATCTGGTTATTTCATTTCAATGTAATGATAATTTCGTTTTTCAAATAACGAACGTATGGTAATCTTAATTTGATTTCCTAATTAAAATCGAAATCAATATCGCTTATATAAAACAGGCTTATTTACGGAACTACATGTATATACGTAAATACGTTTGGGGTTAATGTTTTAAATTTTACTATCTTATTATACAGACTACTAAGTACGCTTTTAATTATTTCATTTCTTTAGAATAAACATAGTGGTATTTGTTAATATTAATCGATGCCTCCTAATTCATTGACATTTAATATAACCAACATTTATTTAAAGAGTTTTCTGATAGCACCTTAACATCTTAAATAAATATATAAAAAAAACATCGGCTTATGCTTTAACAAAATAATTTCTAAAAGATATAGGCTTCTTCCTATTAGCTCAATAATCAATGCTTTGGTATTGAAACGATTAATAATATAGATAGCTTCTTATAAATGAAAAATATTGAAAACTAGGTGTTCAAACTTCCTCAAAATTATTTAATAAAATCTCTGAGTGTGAGAGTTTCTGATGAAGGATATATTCTGAGAGGTATACCTAAAGTCTGAAGTGTTATTTTCATTATCAAGCTCGTGATCGATAACACTTTTTGGAACATCTAATTTCAATGCATATTTCATTATATTTGTCAGTTAATAGAAACTGGCATGGTTTACTTCAACTAATTTTTTATTTAAGAAATAATTCATGGAAGCCATAGATTGTTGGAAATTTACACATGGCCTGGGCCGTGATATTCGAATTTTATCCTGAGCGTTAGCGAGGGATAAAATTAACGAATATCACGGCCCAGGCCATGTGCAAATTTCCAACATCCATGGCTTCCATGAATTATTTCGATTCTAATAGGACAAATACGGTCATAAAAAAACTGAAGCGAGGGAGGGTATGCTGTGTGTGTGGCTGTTCTTTTTTACTCCCTGTTAGATAAAGCTCAAATATCTTTATAAATATGTAGCTTGCGAAGTTTATTTCTTGAATAACTGCTAGAAAAAATCGTTTTAATTCTTTAAATTCTCAAACCCAACATTTGCCATTTTTAATTTACATGTTTTTCTCGTAAGCTTCCGTCAAATCCAAAGTCGACATTTTGTAATTAAGGAGCCGCCATGTTGACTTGCTGAAATGAGTAAATATGCGAAAAATGCAATAGAATAGAAAATAAAACAAAACCTACCTCAAAAATTAGTTTTAATACAATAGCATACGAATTCCGATGGTTCACGTAACATTTGTATGACGTCATGTTTTGAAATGACTTCAACGCGCCAAAAAGATTAATAGACTTTCGCGGAATTTTATTTTATTTTTATTTTGTTGATTTTCCCGAGCTCTTGTGCATTACTTCCTTTTATTATGCATACGAATAAGAATAAAAGTTATTTTGTCTTTTTTTAATTGCACTTTTTAAAACAATAAAATCGGCAAAGGGCCTGCAAATAGGTTCAAATACATGTAGATTTACGAGGGAAGTATATTGTAACAGCCATTAATATGTATATCTCTGAGTCTGCGCTAAGTATATTTTATCGAGAATTTTATCACAGTGTTGTTTACAAAGCTAAAGAAGCACGTCATATTAGAATATGAAATAATACAAAGACCGAGGTTAAACTCGATAATGCAAATCGAACCTCAAAGGGTTTACTGCTTTGTGTTAAGTAGATCGTTGGTTACCTAAATTACACAGAAAACTGCTCCACTACTAACATGACAGTTCTTCTTACTACCTCCCTGACTACTATCAAATAACTTTTGTAATAAGTTTATAAAAAATAGTGTTTGAATTGTTTTACACTGTTTAGTCATGGTTGGGCCCTTCATAGTTTACTGTTTGTTGTGATTATGGCTCCGTGTTGAAGGCCGTAGCATTTTTTCCATCGTATTTAAATACAGATCATGTATTCTGCTGCACTTACAATGATTGGACAATAATCTGCTGTGCTCTCTGTCTTAATAATTGTATCGTCAGAGAACGAAATGTAAGTCTCCAAAGAGGTCTCTCTTATACCGCGAAGAATAGAGTAAATGTTAAATTATCAAAATGTCGTCTGATATACGAATGCAACATGTCTGGACAGATATAATTCCAAAAGTTAATATAATGAATATACACTGATGTCACGATATACAATTGCCAGCATGCACTTACACATGTTTATATAACTCTTTCAACGGAGGTGCATAAAAATTCAGTAAGCTCTATTATACTATCATAATTACTAACTTTTCTTTGCAATTCTTTTGTCACCTGGAACACCTGTCGAATGGAAAGAAAATTATTTCAAAACATACATGTATTCTTTTCGCGATCGTCTAATTACTATTTCTAGAGTAATCGTTTGTATGCAAAAAATGAGATAGTAGATATATAAATGATTTCTTCAGAGAAGTCATTGAAATTAATTATTTTCTTTTTTTCAGGTTCAATGTTCCATTCAAGTCCGTGAAGTTTCTTTTACTGCTCCTGGCCCAAAATCCTATTCACCAGAGAAGTTTGCTGGCATCATTGTAAGTATTACTATAAAATTGAGAATGGAAATGGGGAATGTGCCAAAGAGACAACAACCCGACCATAGAAAAAGAATGTTTTTTTATATGTCCATCAGTTATTGGAAATCAGCACAGGGTGCTTATTAAATTGTGTTGTCATTAGATTGATACCCGAGTGGAAATTAACCAAAATGAATATCCTCGTCAGCATATATAAACTTAAGTGTTTGATTATAATGATCGATGATGGTTATTCATATAATAAGGTAGGGATAGTAGACCTTTTCAACAATTGTATACACCTACAGTTGAGTACGACTACGACAGGTAAGATGTGAGGGGTCGTCTCAAAAATAAAAATTGAAAATAAGACTATACATCAGTAAGATATTTAATGGTTGAAATATTTTTGATTGACAATGATATAACTATCATCCCTTCGTAAATTTTACGGACGCCATCACGAGTTGGTTGACCGTTATGGAATAACCGTTTCACAAATGATATCGGATACGTTTCTTACGTCGTAACTACAATCCCCTTCCCTTTCATGAATGTGACCTATTAGACTATTAACCGGATTTGTAATCACATAAGCAACACGACGGGTGCCACATGTGGAACATGATCTGCTTACCCTTCCGGAGCACCTGAGATCACCCTTAGTTTTTGGTGGGGTTCGTGTTGTTTATTCTTTAGTTTTCTATGTTGTGTCATATGTACTATTATTTTCTGTTTGTCTTTTTCATTTTTAGCCATGGCGTTGTCAGTTTGTTTTAGATTTACGAGTTTGACTGTCCCTTTGGTATCTTTCGATCCCCTTCCAATAGAGTAGCATGGCATGGATTTTTAAATTTAGAAGGAAAAAGAAAAAATGAACTCATTTTCTGTACGGTGAAAAAAAACCCAGAAGAAAACATGTAACATATAAAACCAACGATACTTGATCAACACGGACCCCGTTTAACTCTATTGCTAAGCAATTCCCGCTTCTAGTAAGAAACTCAGAAGTCATTTTAGAGGACAGGGGAATGGTTCTACGATAAAAAGAACAACGTCTGCTGTTTTTTTGGAACACGGGCAATTATATGTCATTGAACTCCATACCCCTGCTTAGCACTATCTAAAAAGAATGTACAATGACAAAGCTCTATAGTAACTAGTATGTTGAATTATAAATTCCATACGCAGGTATGTACTGCTTAAATGATGATACATATCCCCGTATTCAAGAAGGAAATACACCAACTTTAACAAGGTATCTTGATCTTTTCCTTCGACCTTTGAAATCAATATGTTTTACCCCTCCCAAAATTGATATATGTACATCAGGTAAGGTTTAGATCGTTTAAAAAAGTCTCGACCGTGTTCACAAGTGAGATAACAGACAGGCAGACAGTCCCGTAATAATGTTGCAGAAATTCTCAGAAAATTTTTAGAAAAACTTTCACACATATACATTTATTCTTTTTGGCATGCGGCATAATCATAAAGTTGAATGATTGCAGTATTTTTAATCAATTCTACGCGAAATGTCGTGTAAAAACATATCATAAGAATATTGTATGATAGACAAATATTTGTATTTACTTTTTATATTTTTATATATTCTGTAGCTATATATAACCGCCAAACTGAATATTTATATCGTAATGATAATCAGACGTTTTTGTATATAAGACGACCCCTCTATTTTACCTGTAAACTGTAGGTGTCATTAGTTGGTGTCGAGAGTTGTTGAAAAGGTCTAATACCATACGATTGTGAGTAAATAAATTTCCTCTGTGCGATTGATTACACAATTTCTTCGGAGATTATACTGTAATATGTCTATAAACATACAAAAGTTGTAATACTGATGAATAACTGATATACTGGAGTATATGTTACTTGTTTATATTTATTATGCTTTATTCCATAGGTTGGTCAAAATAATTTTCAAATAAAGGAAGGAGATAAGAACGCTGTTGCTGTACCGATTTCACTGACCATTCCGATTGGATGCTCTTATCCTACAAACAGTCTAAAGTAATGTTTTTGTAATTTTTACCATTTACTTAATTTGACAGATATTTATATTATTTAAGCAACATAAGCTATCGAATTTGAAAAGACCTATTATCCACTTTGAATAATGACTATGACAGGACAAAAACTTACTATTTACGGACCACACCAGTGTATCAACAGATTATACTTTTCCTTTATGCATGCACTATCCGCAATATAGAAATAGTCAAGCATGTTTTTCTATGGGACTAGACGCAATCAGTATAGTTTAGTCAACATCTGACTTATTGATGTCTTACATTGAAGAATTACGACCCCACTTATCCTTAAGAGAATACATATTACAATTTCGTAAGACGATTCACCTGTAAATACTCAACTTGTAGATCCTTCTAGTTTAATTGAAAACTCTTTGTAATTACATTTAATTCATGGTTTGAATGTTTTTAAAGCTAATTAAACTTTATGTACAGTTTCTGTCTCTTTATCTTTAATATTATACGTGAAAATGATTCAGCAAGAAGGCCTGTGAAGAAATATCAGGTCTGATACATGGTTTTTGATCCTATGCTTGAGATGAAACATATATTTATTTTTCATTTTAAATCTTTCTATTTCAGTATTGAGCAAATAAAAGAAACGAAATGCCTTCTGAATTTATTGGCTGGTGTTCCAACATACCAAACTGACCCTGATAAGTTCTGTAAAGGAGAATTGTCTGACGAGGCCTTAGCATTTGAAACTCAGCAGTGTGGCATATCATTTCTACATACAGATTGGCAAAAACAAGAAAACGTAATGGTTACTGGTGCGTCAGACGGTGTTATAAATATCAAGGAACGTCTGACAGTTCTTCAATTATACCATGATATAGAAAAGGGAACATCTAATATAAAAGAACTTAATATTTGGAATGGTATTATGTTGCCAGAGATAAAGGTATAATACTTTCAAGTTACTTACACAGTTCGAATAATAAACGATTAAGAAAAGTAATATAAAATAGCTACATTAAATGTACTTTTCCCGATACATCATCATTTGAATTGATAGACAGGTCATTGTTAGTTTAAATTTAAATTTAGATTATTTGAACTGATATTTGTTTACTATTTATATACAATATATAATATTTGATCCATCGCCCCGTAAGATTTATCGTCGGCTATTATTCAGTCATTCAATATATAGACTTCACTACCACGAAATTTATTTTACTTGTTTTTATCCAACGCAATCATAGGTTTGAACGTAGTTTTCAATTTAGACTTTTTGAACTTGTATTATATTTTCCCTCCGTTCATCCTATATTGACTCTTTCAATTCAAGAGTTTATCTCAAATTGAGGGTAAATTATATGGCCTTCCAAATACCGTTTCGATCCCTAACATCACTGAAGAGACATTATTTGTCGAAATCCGGATCTAGTGTACAAAAAAAAATAAAACAAATGTTGACCCTTATGTTTGTGCCAGAACATCTTGGCCACAAGTTTATTGTTTTCTGTTTAGTCTTAAAATTATATTAAGATCTATTTTGTTACATCTTGTGATCAATTTTTTTAGGCAATTGCCAATGGTAGTCAGCAGGGTTAAAGAACATCATTTGTTCGACCTGTTAGTCAAATGCGTTTGTTTAAATATATATACTTTTTCACTTTTTTGGTCTTTTGGAAAATGTTGTTTCTGCTGTATTTTGGACCCTTCTACAATGACATTTGTTTTACATGCACACATTTGAAAATTGCGGTTTTTATCCCACGCAATCATAGGTTTGAACGTAGTTTTCAATTTAGACTTTATATTTATACAAAATATACACAGCCATGTATCACCATCACTGCTTGTGATCCGATGGATTAATCTGTTGTAGAGTTGTCACTAGTTAAGACGTACTTATAAATATGATTACTTATGTGACTGTATCTTACATTAATTTGTAGGATCCTGTACTATAGATAATTCAGCTTCATGTCTTACATATTATGTACTGTATTACGACGCTAGATTACAACTGACAAGGAAAGGTAACACCCGGCCACTGAAAGCTTTATTATTTGTGAAGCCAAGGTGGTCGCGTGTTCTAGCGCGCCGGATACAGTGCAGGCGATTTGGTGTCGAAGCATGGATTCGAATCCTTGCGAGGGAAGAACAAAAACTTTGCAAAAGCCAATTTATAGATCTAACATTGTTGGGTTGATGTTTAGATGAATTGTATATATATACATATATACAGTTGTTGAATATAAACAATTATTTGCACAGCAAGAAGGTTGCTGCAGTATAAGTTTATGCTGTGTATCTATAGTCTACAGTGCTTTCATATAACATACCCAGCAAACTCGTGACCAGTAGTAATAGTGTTTTTAGTAAAGTGTGTGTCGGACTGTTGTCACTTTGACACATTCTCCATTTCCATTCTCGATTTTATAATGTAAGAAATATCACAGTTCCGTTTAGATGTATAGGTGTTGATGCAAGATATTGATGTAAATGTATTTCCTTACTGTTAAATTTGAAATCAAAATCTTAAAGTTTAATCTTTATCTCTTAAATATGAACGTGTATGTGAACGATTAAAAAGGACACAACACATGTTTTAAAAAAGTTATAAAACAGCATAAAACGATATATGTCTATAAATAGATATATATTAACGAAATTGAAAAAAAAACCTATCAATTCAAAAAAGAGGTCTTCAGCTTTCACCAAATGTAAATTATATTATTTTAGTTTCAAGTTATAGACAGTGATCAAGTGACTCTAGGCAGTACCTGTCAATCAAATAACGATCCACATATGATTACATTTGATGGAAAGTAAGTATTCTTATCTGATCTATACATGTAGATCGTCATTATTTAAGAATTTTGTTCACAAATTGTCAATGGTTATTGCATTTCAATTCATCAGTAGCTGTTTGAACAATTAAAGCAATATCGCGAAAGGGTTATTTGGAAAGTATCAATTAGGGTATTTTTTTGAGATATTCATTTTCCAAATAGTTAATAAACATAGTGTGTTTGGTCAAATGTGAAAAAAACAATAGTAAAACATTTCATCTGTTATCTTAATTTAGTTCCTTCATGTCATGCTCTATGCTCATTTTAACATGGGTAGGCATTATATTTGTCGATATTGTACACAGAGCGTTAAAAATGTTTAGCTTTTCCTGTTTCCTCTCCGAGGAGTCTGTGCATTACATTTCATATTTGATAAGTTTAAAAACTACGAGCATGGTACATATATGTTGTTTTATAAAAATATATAATAAAAGTTTATGCTAGCTGCTTAAATGTATATATTTTAAGGGATAACGATGGAAATAACGTTAATATACACAGTAAGTTCGTGCGAATGTGTCAGACATATTTTGTGCTCATTAGAACACGGTTTTGTTTACAAAGCATAATAAGGACGTCATATTAGAATATACATTATTACATACAAATGTATTTGAAATTCGTAAATTATGAAAAACCAATGAAATAAAACTCAATTGTTATATGGAAGGATAGAGATATATATTTTTTCTTCAATCATAGACATTACGAATTACAAAGATCTGCAGGCGAATATGTGATGTACCAACATGCACAATTGCCTATAAGGGTAAGATAATCACACTATTTGATTTGTATTTGATCATATTACATTGTTTGGGACGGGTGAAATTATGTAGTATCAATGATAAAGACCAAAACACATGATATGACGTCTTTACACTAAATCTATTGGATGTTGGATGTGTACGGATTGATAATTAAGTCTAAGATGCATGATTTTTTTTATTAGTTGTTAGCGGCTTTGAACTAGCTGTCATATAACTGCGAGTACTCTAATATTTGTTCCTAGTGTCTTTTTAGTTGTTGTGATGTACAAGTACCCGGCCACGTCAACTTGGTTTTTGTCCATTTGATGAGTTAAGCCTTTTTCAACTGATTTTTATAGTCCGTTCTTATGTTCTACTGTTATACCACTGTCCCAGGTTAGGGGAGGTTTTGGATCCCGCTAACATGTTAAACCCCACCAAATTATGTATGTATTTTCCTGTCCCAAGTCAGGAGCCTGTAATTCAGTGGTTGTCGTTTGTTTATGTGTTATATATTTGTTTTTCGTTCATTTTTTGTACATAAATAAGGCCGTTAGTTTTCTCGTATAAATTGTTTTACATTGTCATTTCGGGGCCTATCATAGCTGACTATGCGTTATGGACTTTGCTCATTATTGAAAGCCGTACGGTGACCTACAGTTGTTTATTTCTGTGTCATTTTGGTCTCTTGTGGACAGTTGTGTCATTGGCAATCATACGACATCTTCTTTTTTATATGAAAACCTATCATTCTCATTCAAACTGAGTGCTTTTGTCGAAGTATCTATACTCATATTTTTCTTTCAGTTGGTGTCCAATTTTCAAAATAACCTATCGATTTTTAGAAGTTAAGCCAAAGTACGCGACAACCTAGTGTTATCTATTTCTTGGATGATTAAATATTTCTCTTATACCACTGCACAGAATGTGATACGAAAAAGTCATACGAAAATCTGCGTTATGTTGATTGGCTTATCAAACATCACAAGATGATAAATATATTGAAATCAAGTAACTTGAGGTGATAGGACACCAGTCTTTAATATAATACTGACTTTATACTGAAGCTTTTCATGAGAAATACGAAGAAGCTTGTATTATCTTTAACATCAAGTACCGGTTTATAGATGATATAACTAAATAATTCAAAAGTTGATGATTATATATGTGACGTACATCTAGAAATTGACAAACATGAGCGGTGATTATTGTAAATAGCGGAAATATGAAATCAAGGTTTTTCAATTGATACTGTAGAAATAATTTTTTCGAAAGATTACAAACGCTATCATGTTTAAGGTTGTTGTTTTATTTGTGTTTGCATTTCTTTGTGATGGTTGTTAGTACATGTGTGTGTGCTGTATTGTTATGTTAAGGATATCTTTTTTACATTATTATAAATCGGGAGGTTTGACTAGCAATTAAACCAGGTTCAACCCACCATTATTTCCTAAAAATGTCCTGTCTCAAAGTTAAATGAGATTGAATAGAAACTTTTCTGTTATATATGTATCGGTTTGCTACTGTTTTTTTGTCAGAACCATAATAAACTGAAGTGTAAATATCTCTGAAATAAAGTATTTTCATATACAAATGTAACCTGAAGAAACTGAAACTATAGATTTTTTTTAATAATTCATACATGCATAAACGGACAATTAAAGATAACTTTGTTATAAACTATGGAAGTATCGCAATTCTTATTACTGAGCCGATAATGCCCTCGAGTCTTGATTGTAGGTGGATTGTTCTACGTAAGGGGGTGCAAGAGTACGAAATAGACAGGTATAGGCCGTGATGAGTAATGGTTATAGCTAATTTATGATAGCTGTGTGGTTTATATGTCAGCCTACTGATAACTTACAGATACAATTTTACTTTCCATCTGATGAACCGATTTGGTATGTGGAGTAACAGTAATAAAATTAACATTACCAATTTTCTTGCACCAGATGCGCATTTCGACAATACATGTCTCTTCGGTGATGCTCGTGGCCAAACTATTTAAAATCCAAAGCTTATATAAAAGATGAAGAGCTATGTACGTTTAACAATAAGGCTGCAAACAGGATTGTTTGTATGGTACACGTTTAGACAAATACACTAATCTAATCTCATTTCCTTTACATAATGATAATATTTTCATTTTGAATATATGTTCTCCAGATACACAGTGTTTATCAAAGATGTCTCGAACACAGCGCTCTTTGTAATTGTGGAGCTGCTGTGAGAAGTGGGGACAGTCTGTTTTTAGCAAATTTCTGCAATGGCAACCGATATGTTAAACAGTTTATATGTGATGAGAATGATATAACAATAAAAGAAAAGACAAATGGATACTTTGTAAGTTTGTAGTTCATTAATAAGGGCATGCATTTGTATTATCTAACCTTAAACAAACAGGAAAATTTTAATTTTAGCCAAAACTAAAGGTTTCTTCATTATGAATGCTAGAAAGGGAGAGAAGTACAAAAGTTAATTAAATTGTTTTATCGTTATTCAAATACAGTCTCCCATGCTTCAATTGTTTGAAGAATTTCTTAAATGCTTTTATCATGTCCGTGAAACCTTCAATTATAAACGTACATTTTATCTTCTCATACCTTGAAGGCCCTATTATTCAATACGAACTTAAAAGAGGTTCTCCTTTGTCAATCCTACCTTATCAGCCAAGCAAAAGTCGTCTGTTTCATTATATGACTAAACACTTAATGTTATAATCATTATATTATTTGCAGTAATTTTCAGTGTCTCTAATGCTTACAATTTCCATATTCAAAACATTTTAGAACGCATCTTTATATACAATGTAATTGTCCATCAATTCTTATATATGTTAGATAATTTAAGTTTTTCAATAAAAGGATAATATTTTACATGCTACTCATTGTCCTTGAGCCGTCAGACAGCTCTTTATTGACAACCCTATAAAAACAGGATCCTCTGATTTTTTGACATCTTTCTACACATTCATTTTGATCTTCCATCTACGTATGAATCAAGCAATCAGTATACTTAAGTTGCATCATCTTTTTCCATTAACAAGTCATTTCGTCATTAGGTTTATTGATGTAACTTTAGTATCTACATGCAAATATTTGCATGGCAACATAGAAATACTTGATAAACCACAACCATTATTTAACCAGACGCATATGTTTGAACCATTAATAGTTGAAACAATAATTCGGGAGGATACATATAATTATGTTATATATTCAATTGTGATTTAAAAATAATCAAAAGTGTTACATTTGTGTTACACTAAGTCCTGATCATTAGCCGTTAATCATTCATAATCACGATTGCTTCCATTTCTTTCATTTTTTATTCAATTTTTAGTTTTTTGCATATGTATTTGCCATCTCATTCCGATAATTTCTTTCTTATTAGATGACTCTTAGTTATATCTGGATCAATGTACTGGATATAAACTGAATATTGATGTATTGCATTTTTATTGTTTCATAAGGTGACAGTTCCGTCGGGTACAAAGCTGGATATATCAATGGGGCACTATTCTGGTTTTTATGGAATAACTCACTTTCATTTGAAAGGTTCGTCGCTAGATTATGCCTCAACGATGGGAATTTGTGGCACATATAATAAGGACAGGGACGATGATTTTACACTACGGGATGGCAGCCAGCATTTCGATGCGACCACTTTCGCTGAATCATGGAAGTAAGAGAAAGAGAAACTGATTGTGTTTGTCTTTAACGTATTGTTTTTGCTTTAAAAGTTAGAGATACATAACATGTACAATGATGTATGTGTCATTAGATTCCATACCTTTGATTGGCTCTCAAATATCATATGTATATCTCTGCATAAGATACAAAGCACTGACTAAACGTACTATATGTGACAATGTTAAAATAATGCTTACAAACCTGCTCGTGCATTTTTCATTGTTATTCAACGCAAAATAAGTATCTAAGATACCTAGGACGATCCTATTTCACAAAGGATTTCTATTGTCTACTTTTTGTACCTCGAACTTATTTACCCGATATAGGTCTTTAAGTTGAGGTTTAATTTACTTAAAATTAATCGGGCATGACTAATTAGAAACGCCCTCTTAAAATCAGGGGATCAGAAATAGGATCGGAAAAAACACCCAGCAAAATACCTTAATTTACAATTTCAAGAATTTGTTTGATTCAAAGTGCTTTTTGTTGCTTAAATATCTCCGATCAATAATCAGGCGGTATTTTGTGGAAATAATAACCTGTCCCGAACAGGGAGATGTTGGCTGAAATAGGATATTTTTTATAAAAAAAGTCATTTACTTATAGTGGCCGTTATTGATTGTAAATTCATGACGTTTTGTTTGTGGCATTCATCTATCGTTGAGAAAAAAAGGGAAGGAGGGCTTAACTTACGAGTTCGATCATTATTGTTCAAATTTATTCTATAACGGCATACGTTTTACCTCTAGCGAACGCTCTGCCACTCTAAATGTGTAAGCATTTGCTTCAGATTGATCCACTTTGAATCTAGTCGTATACATGCATGACATATTTGCCACTGGACACAAAGGAGCAATAAATTAATCAGCTTCATTTAGTGATTTATAATCAGTTGCCCTCAGTTGATTATAGTCTCAAACAGTTTTCCATTTTTTATATATTTCATTTTTATTTACATTTGAATTTTTATGCGTAAATCTTAGCATTTCTTCCATCATTTTTCTCTTTGCATTTAATCTTTTTTGAATATAAAAAAAACGTTGTCGTAGTACACATCAGGGGTTACATTGTATTTCCAGCAAAACTAATAGAGGAGGGACTAGAACAGAAAAACAATCTTCATTGAGTGGCAATAACTCATATATTGAAGCGTACAATGACGGCTGTCTCGTCTAGGTGGTAACATTTGCTGTTTCAAGTTTATTTATATCTCAGACTGGTATAAAAGTTGTCATAAAAGCAACAAAAAAATGGTGACAAAAGGTTGCCAACAAATTATAAATTATTCAATATATTTTGAGCGTTTAATTTTTTTAATATTGTCTTGCAGATCGGTTTTGTTATATTTTTGTTTCATGTTGTATTGTTCTAGCAAAAGTCACAAAAAAATTTTGTTAAAATCAGCCATGCGACTTATTTGAAAAGATTTAGCTGACCTTTCATGTTGTTTACACATTTCAATCATTCAACTCGTGCGTAGATCGTCTTTCTCACTAATGTTTTTAAGGTAAAAGGCGTGGAATTCTCGCTGATACATATTCCTATTATATTTTGATGGGACAAAGCTGCGTATTTATATAACCAATAAACCAAACGAATGCACTCATTCAGCTGTGGGATGGGAGAGGTCCAGAGATGTCAATATTTCTATACCCAAGCGAATTATTTGGGGTTTTAAATAAAAGGAGATAAAGGTATACATTAATGCGACAGCAACCCAAAGACACAGATAATTACAAATATTTAGAGTCATCATTCTGTCTTTTTTTATAGAACATTCCATATACAGAATATTAAGCTCAAAACCGACCAATGACTAAGTAATAGTTATACGGAGTTAATTCAATAATATTTTCCGTCAAATATTATACATCTGAAAAGGCACATTTGATTTAGTATTATTTTCCGTCAAAGATATCCAAACAATTACAAGTGTTTGGTTGAAAAATATCACCTGCCATATCTTAATTTTGATCGGAGAAAATTTAAGAAGTTGTAATATAAACAAGTAAAGGAAAAACACTTCACTGTATAATAAAACGGTAAAATAAATAATGATACTGGATGACGACCAGCGGCGAATAAAATTAATATTCAGGACGATTACATGTAGATATAATAACAGTATTAACCCCGTTTTTTACTAGACTGACAAGCTGAGTCGGTTTTTTTATCGTGTAAGTTCACAAGATATTAGTTCGCAGGAAGAAAAGTCACCCGACCCGGACACATTTCCGACTCTGAGCCGGTCAGTCTGTGCTCTTACTCTATGATGCCACGTGTTAAGCGTTAAAATATAATACATTGAATTAACGTCTTTGTTTGACCCGTTCGGGATTCGAACAAATGACCTTCCGCTCTCGAGGCGAAGGTCCCACACGAGACCAACAAGGAGAGCGGTAGTGATCGGTAGTACAGAATATCATACCAGAAACTAAATTACAATACACAATACAGTTTCACAGAATTCTCACAGCACTAAAGCGAGCTAAAAGTATCTAACCTAAATTGGATGCGTGAAATGATATTGTTAACTACACGTAAACATGGATGATCGACTTCAAGGTAGATTTTGTGGATCAACGCTCTCGGTAAATTAAAAACTCTTGCACCTATTATTTGAGTGGTCCGAATATTGTCTTTTGTTTCAAGTCTTAATTTCTGTCCTAATTCAATGTACCCTCATTTTCCAGTGGTATTTTAACGTTTCACTTCCAACCTCACTGTCGAACTCCTATTGTACGACCTACCTATTGTATTTAAAATGTATGTGTTACAGTCATGAACATGCATGAAATATTTGCTACTGGACGTAAAGCCAACAACAATCAATCAACTTAATTGATTACTCTGTACTACAAAGACAAGATCTTGTAAAATGCTTTAATTTACAATTTCCATTTAAATTTTTGTTGTTTTTTGTTGTTTTTTGTTGTTGTTTTTTTTAGGGGGGGTCTCTTCAGTTTATCACATAACTGACTGCTTATTAAAAAATAATATCTACTGTTTTAATACGATTTATAACATATGAATTTTTTTTGTCGGGCAAGGATAAAACTAAGAAAGTTTTTTCAGGTGTTTTTGCTTTATTTAGACATGAAAAGGGAATGACGGACGACTAAATTAAAGAGTTTGTTTTCATATATTACATTGAACTTGCGAATATATCTCAACTCACACGTTTTGATCGGGACAGAGAAACCTAGTTAAATATGGTTTTATTCATTGAAGTTTGCATGCACAGTTTTTATTTTAAAAAAACACAAATAAAACAAGATCCTTTAATTAATTGGACTAAATAGACAAAACTAATTATTTTGCATTCGCATGTAACATAATGTAGGAAAATTACCAAGTCAGAAACAAAAGGAATATTAACCGCATGAATATTGTGTAGGACCGTATGCATCTAGATCTATCCGATTAGAAGTTCTGAAACAAGCTGTTTGAAAAGCTAATTGTTGGAAAAGTTTACTTTCTGTTTTCTAAGGTATGATCTTTACGAATCTGTTTCATGATTACTGACAAATCAAAAACATCAAGTATATATAGCATGAAGTTTTTGGGCATAATGAATGAAGTTGGTTAAAAAAATATAAATTTACCCCCTAGTTTTGTAAAACTATCATTTGGTGTTATTTAGATGCTATTTTTTTTTTATCATAAATAAATAATTATATGATGTAATGACATTAAATCGGTCCGTTTTCATATCAATTTGGTAACTGTTAATTGTACATATCAGTCTGAGTACTGTTTAACTGTCATTTAAGGTGAACATATTTAGACTCGTCCAGTTCAGGGGAATAAGGTTTCTGCAGGTGCTTTTTATGTACTTTTCTTATATTTTTGACGGTTTGTAAGTCAGTAAAAGTTCCGTGATTTAGTTAACATTGACATTAAAAGACCTCCTCACAAAAAGGGCTGTTGAAATCCCCTCGCCCTTCGGATTCGGGGATCTGAACTCCCCTTTTTGTTCGGAGGTCTTTTAATATCAATATTAACTTATCATTGATTTTTTACTATTACATTAAAAATTACGAAAAGTTTGATATAACTCTTAACTTATGAAAGTATACAAACGAGTGTTCCTATTTATAATTTAAGCTTCTCCACTCACAAAAAAAATGTGCTACGGTCAACGCTAGAAGATTATAAAAAGAAGGATTCAATTCTTAGAAATTCGCCGTAATTTTATTATTACTTTCATGTCATATTTAAATATTTTATTCGTACAGGATAGACAAAAATGCAGACAGTCTGTTCAATGGGATAGAACTTCCTCCATTAGATTTTAACGCGCGTGAATACTGCACATGTAAGAAACAGGCTAATACGTTTCCATATGGAAACCCGGATTATGCCTGCAATCTGACAACTGCTATGGAACCATGTCGAGGTCTCACTCAATCATCTGTCTATAATGGACGTTGTAAACGTATTACCCATGAACGACGTAAAAGGAGTTTAGAATTCATCGATGATGAAGAGCCTGAGCATATAGAAATTCCTTTAAATGATTCCGATAGTAAAGATGTAAGTAATGGGTCAGTATGACCACGGTGAGTGATATAATGGTGTTTGAAAAATCTACAATAATTGACGTCTTTCCTTGACTGCACTTAAAAGTAAAATAAGAAAAATATCGAACTCCAATGAAAATTCAAATGACAAAATTAAAAGTTCAAACTCATTTTTAAAACGAATGGAAAACAACTGCTATATTCCTGACGTGGTACAGGCATTTTCAAACGTAGAAAGTGATGGTTTATACCTCGTTTTCTAGCTAGTTAAATCTCTCACGTGTATGACACTTGCATAAAAACTATTATTTTGAAAATAAATGTGCGAGTTAACAAAACAAACAGAAATAATAGGTAAAAATGTAAAAAATACGGATACGGTAAAAAATATTGTTTTATCATCTTATAAAACAAACAAATATGTCAGAAAAGGAAAACAGAACGGCATATAGACAAAGCACATGAATAAACACGAAAGACAACAATTGAAAAAATAACAAAACATTAACGGTATGCATGAGAAGCGAGCGGAATATTACCTAAAATGGACTAAACAGTAAAGGTTGAAAATTTATAAATAAAAATTAAAGAACACTATTCATGTATCACGTTATTGAGATGATAAACAACGTCAGTTCCTAGAATATACAATTAAAGACTATCATATATTACGTTTGAAATTGATACGGAGAATTCATAAAAAAGGACTTAGTATCTTCCGATAAACTTTCGAGATAAAAAGACGAGACGTTTTTGAACATAAACCATGTTCACCAACTTTCTGCTAAAACACAGGGGACATTTTATAAATTCTGGGCAGTATCTGCAAGCTCTCGAACACTGAATTCGTTGGAAAATGCATATATCATATGCAGAGAAGTTAATTTATTGCTACTAAGGAGGGGGAATATGGATAATTAAATATAAGAATTGTCTCGTTTGTCATAGACTCTGGTGTTTAGCTTATGTCAAATTCAAGGTATGAATCTAAAATTTAACGGAGGAATCTGTATCTGCTGTTTCTTTAATTCATAGTTCTGGAGAATATATCAAAGTTTTCTCAGTAATTTAATTGACATTTTTACGTGCCTGACAAACCTCAATGTTTTCGCAAAACCTTTTTTGGTTAATTTTGGTTCTTGTATCATTCACAAAAAAAATCACTTATTGCTATGGATATCCTAGTATCATAACTGTTTTAGTAATGTCTTAGAATCCATTCATTAATATACGATTTATATTAGCTTTTTGATCCTTTGAATAAACCTATTCTCAAAGGTTTTTAATTTTTCATTAAACTTTGTAATTAGATCTTTGAATAATGTTTAATCGGTATTGACATTTATTTTTTATCAATAAATTAAACATACTAACTTAATATGAATTGCTTAACCAGTATTCACGTTTAAAGGTAAACATCTACAGACTTGTATTTCGGCATGGCTAAAGGTCATGTGTTCTGATGCGTATTGGGTAATAATTTGATTTAGTTGTTATTGGTTGGAAATAACTTTCAGAAACTGCCAGTACACTTATTTCAGTATTTTGTGTTATACATGTCCTAGGTGTTTTCGTATTTTTTCCCCTTTATATCGATCTGTAGAGTCGACTTTTTCAACGGATTTATCTATTTTTTTCTTCTGTTGTGCTGTTACAGAAATAAGGTGGCACCCCGACACATTCTGTTATGTGCCTTTTTGAAATCAAAAGCCGGCATTTCAGTTGTTGTCAGTTTCCTGCAGTATTTCATATTTAATTTGTTCATTTGTTGTTTTGTAAAGAAATTAGTTCGTTGTTTTTTTTTTTCTTTTTTGAATTGTTTTACATTTTGTCATGTCGTGGCATATATCCATTTTATACCTATCTATGCAGCCATTTGTTTCAAATTTAAGGCCGATCGGTGACATATAGTTGCCAATATCCACGCCATTCGATCTATAGTTAAAATTTGTCTCATTTATAGACATACCACGTCTTATTTTTTCATAAACTAAACTACAAACGGTCTGCGTGTGGCTCTTACCAATGAAAATATTACACCTTATTCAGTTATTTATAATACACAAAAAAGAACGGAATAAAACAAAGTGAATCAATTCATAAAAGTGGCATCAAGCTGATATGGTGTTAGAGCTAGACGAGGAAGTCATCTTACGGAAATATAGATTTCATTGAAGAATTATTTTGTATTCAGGATAGTTTAAAGCTACACTTGCATTTACATAGTCCATGATTAAGATACAGTTATCTCCAAAAAGGCGATTAGTAACTACTTTTACTTTTAATAACATTATTTACATCAACTTTTATATTCTTTACAACGTATTTTTAGCCTGATATGAGTTGGAAAAATGGATGGACAATGGAGAAAGCATTACAACACTGCAACAATGCTTTTCTTGCAACATTGTCGTTCGCAGTTTGTACAGATAATGTTCCGTCTGTGCCATCGGAAAACTACATCAATGATTGTGTATTGGATATTCAGGTCAGCATAAGTTTTCGCGAATATATGCAATGTCTCTGTTTAGGTATTGTTGATCAGATTTGTACAAGCACTCGAGTGATGCCTGATATGATTGACGTTTCGTTCCTGTGGATTATCAGAAGCTCGGTTGTTTTCAGCATTCCTGTTTGACATGACAATTTTGCTTTTAATTTAATGTTGAAATATTCTACATTAAGCTTGTAGCAGTTATGTTTATCTTGTTTTGAAAAAAATATTTTACTTCTAGGTTTTGAATTGAATACTATTCGAAATCTTCATTGCTTTCCCGATTTGATTTTTCCTGAAAACAATATACATTTCACTAGTCATAATTATTTGGACTAACGTTTCATATATCGCACTAGAACAGTCTAAATTCTTTTAATTGCTAGTCATGTTTTACAATTAAGCGAAATGTGGGATTTAGTTTTAAAGAATTTTGTTAATCCGTTATTTCATACACTTGCAGATAACAGGTGATACCCAGTGGGTAGATGTAAGCACAGATAATTATGCATCTGCTTGTCTTGGTGAAGCAATGAAAATGGAGAATTTAACAGAGACAAATACTACAGGAGATGGTGAAACAGAAACTATTTTTGATCAAATCGCTGCTTCCACGTGCCCTAAAAATTGTTCAGGAAATGGAATATGTGAAAATGGTATGTTTTATACAAACACATTTTATGGACGATACTAATTGGACAATAAATTCAACAACTCATGTGATTTAAAGCAGAACTTTAGCCAAATTCATTCTCTTCTTTATTTTCAACATTGCATATATTAATTGTACCTGCAACAACAGAATTTCAGATGTTTTTTGTCGTGTGCTCATTCTGACTTCTCAAAGCATACGCAACATCTCTAAGTATCTAATGCGAGTGCAATTTGCCATATTAATGTTGTTTTTTAGAGATTTAATCGCAAACATCTAAGTTTTTTGTTGTTTTTTTTTTATTACCGATGGTTTGATACATAGGGTACGATAACCTGTTGCTGCTTTAAAAATAATCTAAGAACATGGATATCTCCATTGATGAATTATTAACATTACAGGACAGTGTAACTGCACGCATGAATATTTTGGCTCAGACTGTTCTTCAGAAAAATCACAAGCGCCTGTTTTGGCACCAGACTCGTTCAATGGAGTTTGTGATACAAGTTTGAGAAAATGTCAGACATATATTGTTCCAGGAATCAATTTTAGAAAAGGAGAACTTTTTTGCCGCTATAGACCTTTCAAGGTATATTGTACAATTAACGATACAAATGCAATATTTGCAGTATACATAATGCTTTTCAAATGCCTATGATTGTAAATTTGTCCATATATCAAGTTATTGATCTAACCTTGTAACTGTACAACCTCAACTATTTCTTTCATGAAATATTTATCTATTACAGTATTATAGGTATTTGACGACGTTGCATGCAATGTCAAATTTCACAATATTTTATGCCGATTGCCTGTTTTTTTTGTTTTTTTTCGGAGATCTTTTATTTTGGAAAAAGGACAATGTCTGAATTCATTGAGAATTGAAACACAGCTCCTGTTTATTTATATTAACATTTAAAAATATCTAATGTTTTTTTTTTTTGTTTGTTTGTTTTACTTTTTATCTGCCATATAGCAATAACTTATATTCCGTTTATTCTCTTCAAGGTTGTCTTTAACGAGACAGTTGACGGTGGTATAACAGAGGAATTACCGGGGAAATATTTTAGTCCATTTTATATGCACTGTCCATCCCCCACATCAAGACGGAAACGATCGACAACAGACGAAGGTTCTGCTTTGGGTTATCGTCTCAGCGTTTCCAATGACGGAAAGAATTTTACTGAGGAACTCACCATACTGATTTATAATACACTATGCCTGTACTGTAATATCACCAGTATGGTATGCATAGAACTTGTAAGTAGAAAATATGTGAAATTTAACTATAGTTAACATAAAGTATTATCTTCAAGCACTGTTAATTTTGTTTAATTCTGTTTTATTTGGAACTTATTAGATTTCATCATAATATTGTCTTATCTTGACTTCAATTCACACTTAGTAGTAATTGTGATCAGGGCGAATGACATTCTGAAATTCTGTGCAGTAAACAGACAAAGTAAAGCAAAAGAAGTTTTAATGACTCATTTTTTCTTATAAGGAGGGTGTTGTAAAGCAATTTGAGTTCACCAAAAGGTTTCTTTTTTCTGTTAATTTTACAGTGGTCAACAGGACTCAATGATTGACTGTTTTGCACGTGCGTCCGTTTCACTGGTTTCTGCAATGTGTTGCTTTCCATTCATGGGGAAAAGCAGTTATCTGTATGTCACAGAACCCTCGCAAAAATGTCGTTACATCTTTGATACGCATTAGCTCAGAATCTACCGAATATTTAAAGACAAAAAGTGCAATAAATCATAATTCTTTCTTTCTTTTTCTTATAGGATACATGTCCTGTCGTTTTAGGTTAGTATTATTTTTTTTTACTCATAATTAAAGTTAAGACAGGGTTTTATAAAAAAAAATAAAAAAAAATTACAAAAAAGTGTGTATTATGTGCTTAAAATTGTTGATTAAGTAAAACCACCAAAAGAAAACCATGCAAATTTTGACGCAGAAGCATAATCCTGGCTCTATTTCACGATTCTTTAGACTGCTGTACATTTCATGATATTTATGATCAAAATACATGTTTAGAGATTTTTTAGTATTGACAATTATGCCCACTGAGGCGCCAACCATTCTTCTGTTGTGTGTGTGAGAGGTGGGAATTGAGCATTGTTCTAACTCGTTGTTGGGTTTAAAACCATCAAAAACATAATCTGTTCCAAAAGCAAGACAAATAGTTAGTTTCCGTGAGAAAAAAATTAAACACGAATGCACGTGTTGTTTTGCTAAGCATACTCACTTGAACGTCAAGGTTAAGGATTACATGAGGAGTAAGTCTCTGAAAAATCCGAAAAGTACTCACACATATAATCAATGTTATTTCAACTTATTGGGCGGAGCTTACGTTTTAGTTTGCATAAGGACAGTCTATTCAAAGATGTGAGTGATAAGGATGATTACATCCCAGCTCCTTTGTTCTAACTCATCACCTCAGTTTGAGTTTCTTAGTTCCTTTGTTCTGTAACATTTTGGCGGGAATGTCAAATCCACTATGAAACTTATAATTTATTATACGGAAAAGACTATCTATCAGAATTCACGTAGAAAAAATCGAGTGTATATGCTGGGATTAGAAACCAAGACCTTTAGCATATCAAGCCACGACACATACCACTACACCAGGACGACTGGATACGAATTAACAGTAATTTAACATACTTAAAGGAAGCAATATATTTTTATAAGTCAGGCGAGTTGGCAGATCTTTATTCAGTGGGGTTTAAACCTTTTTCGTTAATAAGTGAGTTGTCAGACTGATTGTTCAATTTGATTTTACACTTTTTAAAAAGTGGGGCGAGTCGGTAAACAAGAGTGGGGCGACTTTTTTATAAGGTGGCGATATGTGGGCCGATTGGCAAGTGGGGCGAGTTGACATTGTTTGATATCTACTCATCGTGTTCGAAGGTCATAAAGGGTATACATCATATAGTAATATATGAGGTATATTATAATGGTTGTGTGGCGTTCTAAACTAGATTTTATGAATTGTAAATGGTTTTTCGTCTAATCTTAAACAGCTGGGATGTAAAATAGTTATCCCAATCGGACTTGGTGTATCAGTGTTAGATAACCCTCTGGCCTCCGGCCATCGGGGTGATCTTACACTGACACACCGCGTCCTTGTGGGATAACTATTAATTGCCGTTATAATTATAATTGATTTCTAATCACCTATCAGTGTCACCAAACGGATATACAAAAGAACTGAGTGTATGATATGAAACGATTAACTGGACATTGATGAGTTTATCCCGACATACCTGTCTATAGATGGACTGGTCTTAAGGAAGAGAACCGGTTAAACCCTTCCAGTCTAGTGAAATAAATCAAGTAATATCTGTATAGACTTTTTACTATAAAAAAAAAAGTCCGAACAAAATGTTTTTCCCTGTAAAGAAAAACCTTTGCCTCTGAAAAAACAGATGAATATATTTAGTATGGATTTTCCCAAATCCAGTCGGTCATCGGTTCAAACTTGCACCCAATATATAAAATGAATACGGTATTGCATACAGGATGCATGTAACAAATGTTTTATATTATAAAAAGTTCATAATATTATGATAGTTTCTTTTTGTAGTTCCAGTTGTGGTGATAAACAATAATAACACTCCCTTAATTGCTGGATTGTGTGGTGGTTTTGCAACTTTTACTATTATATTACTGATAGTCATAGTAACAAAGAAATTTTCAAGGAGGAAAGTAGCAAATGACATGACATGGTAAATATATTTTTTTTATATTACAATAAAAAGTTCAAACTTGAAGAATATAAACTTGTTTATGCCTCTGCTGGTGGACTATTAGTCCCCGAGGGTATCACCAGCCCAGTAGCCAGTACCTCGGTACTGGCATGAAAATACGGATTTTTTGTGTTATTAAAATTTGCTGTTACAAAATATTAGAAATTATTATAAATTAAGGAATGTATCTCCCTCATGCAAAGCTCTGATTCCTTTCACGAATTTGGTTATACTTTTTGGACCTTTTGGATTATAGCTCTTCAACTTTTATATATGCTTTGGATTTCAAATATTTTGGCCACGAGCATCACTGAAGAGACATGAATTGTCGAAATGCGCATCTGGTGCAACAAAATTGGTACCGTTGATTTTATTGCATTGAATACTTCTTAATTGCAAACCAAGTTCCTAAGTATTGCATAAACCTCTCTATATTTGAATACGAATTCAAAGCTCAAAATCATTTTTGAAAATACTTTTTTTTTGTACCAGTCGTAATTGCAATTTTGTATAATTTACTGATCGTACATATATTGCATCTATTGCAAGTCACTAAGACACTGTAACTCTTAGTATGGGTTGATAAATATATGCACTCTGCTAGATGCATTTATAGTTATAATGCACTTGTCATTATTTTTCAGGAGCAACCAAACCGATCCTCCAGTTGCAAGCAGAGCGCCAATAAAAACAGCTTACTGATACGGATATAATGAATGCTAAATGTATATCATTCATCAATAATCAAAATAAAACAAAGATGATCGAACTTATTTTACAAAGATTTAATAACATTAGATTAATATTGTTGTTTGTGAGACAAGACTCATGTTGTATGTGTTTCTATATTGTCATTATTGTATTTTTAATTATGATTATCATATACTTAGAGCAAATAACTCATAATTTCTACGGTATAATAATAGAATAAATTAACGTAAAATTCGTATTTTCTGTAATGGTTCTTAGCAAGGTGATATGAAAGCGTAATCAACTTCTTCCAATAAGTATCGCATGCCTTTTCGTAATGTTATCGCATAGAAAATCCAATGTCACTAGGCAATTCTGGAAAATACACATCAATTAATGTAGGTTTTCTGCGAAAATTTACAAAGTAGGATACAAAAATCAATATTAGGAAACATTAAAATATATTTAAGTAATGCAAAATAAATGATACAATAAAATGCATTTTTTCAAAGTTTAAAAAATAGTTCCTATTATGTATTTTTTTCTGCTTGCTAGATATATGATAAAAAGATATAAATTAGTATTTGAGAATTGCTTAAAAGGATCAATATATCGAACTACTAATTTTCTCCATTGTTGAAGTGTATGATAAAAAGATAATAACATGCTGTTTTTCATATAAGATGTATTTTCAGCTTGGTCAATATCAGGTCTTGAGCAATCTGATAGGAAAATTCGATATAATAATCTGAAATTGAATATCTGTATTTCCTTCTCTTTTCCATAATTCTTTCAAATAGATGTTATTTTCATTACTTGACATATATCACATTTTATTAAATTATAGATAAGGTTGTTATAGATTTTTTGTAAGCTTACAGTAATTGCCAGAATCAGTTTTACAACTGTTTACAATATGTTTTTTATAGAACAGCTTTCATGTTTTCTGTACCCTATACATGAAACAGTCAGCTCTATGGTCGGGTTGTTGTCGCTTTGACACATTCCCCATTTCCTTTCTCAATTTTATTAGACTTATGCATATGATAATGCACAAGTTTGTCGGTCAACAGGATACAAAGCAGGGAAATTCAATTAAAATTTAATTGAAATTTACAAACCAACTGCCATAGAAGAGCTTTTATTTAGTCATATTTTCAAGCTACATTACAGTGCAATTGCCATTGATTGTCAGAACTTTGTGATTTGTTTTGTTAAATGGCTAAAAGTTAAACCAACCAAAAAACGCAAATCTTGGTATTATTTGTGGTGTTGGGGGGGAACCGTTCAACCAATTGCAATGCCAGTGTTCTCCTCAAATGGGCTTCAGAGCACTGTGATACCCTATTGCTATATTTTCTACCATGGTCCTATCTTTGATCATTTATTTAAAAGTGTATAGAAGCCATAGTGCTTTATTTGTTAAAAACCAGTGTTATGTTAATTTTCAAGGCACTCTATGAAAATTCTTGGAAGAACACAGGAAAAGATAGCACTTTAGTATATTGACAATTTTCACTTTAGCATTTAATTATATATGATCCCTGATTGATAGGGAAGTTGTCCTTTTTGTTCATTACATTACAAACCAATTAACCATGCTTTTTAATTTTTGATCTCTTCCGGAAAATGGAACTGTATGTTTCCGTGCAATAACTGGATAAGACCAAGTGAAACCTGTCTGACAGACCTGTATACATTATAGTAATTTTTTAAACCAAATAGTGTTGTCTATCATAATTCATTATGTATACATATCATGTCATAAATAACTTTAATTGTTAAGCGTTTACTTATGATCATGATAAATGAGAACAAAGTTAAAGGAAATATGACAGATACTCACATCACTGTAAATATAACAGAATTTGATGAGATTGTCATCAAAGTGAGAGGTTTAGCACTTTAAAACCAGGTTTAATCCACCATTTTCTACATTTGTAAATGCCTGTACTAAGTCAGGAGTATGACAGTTGTTTCCCATTCGTTTTTGATGTGATTTGTTATTTGATTTTGACATGTGATTACTGACTTTCCGATTACATTTTCCTCTGAGTTCAGTATTTTTGTGATTTTACTTCTTTTTTTCACACTATAAAGCAATGGTCTATTCATTTAAATCATACAGGATACAAATTTAGTCTTGAAAAAGCAAAACGTTTTGCTATCAAATACCAAGAATTGTGGAAATCCACCAAGTGTCTATTTTCAGGCAACCAATTACACAAAGCCTTATCAGCTCAAATAGTTTAGTTTATAGAACAATTAACTCTTAATGATCCTGGGTCATGGGACTACAATTGCATTAGACTGCTGTACATATTTAGTTACATTTGATTTCAAACAAAAACAATATAATGGGCCATTCCAGTTGATTTCTAGTGGTGTTTAATACAAGAATCAATTAATCAATCCTCTCTAATCTTTTCAATGTCACTTTTACTGTTTTGGTATCTAACTTGTTAAAACTCTTTATACAAAAAACAACACATAAAAATCATATTTAAAATATTTATCTACTTAATGTATTTTTCAAATACAAATAGGTCTCTGTGGCATACATAAATTGTAATGTGCTGTCTGGTCCCAAAAATCTGTTCCTTTCCAACCACACCATCCCTATAAAAAACAGAAATAGCTGATAAACATGCGTTTTTTCAAGCATTAACAATAAGTCAGATATTTCAGTTGACAATACTAGGATGTCTAAAATAGTGGAGTAAAGAAATAAGTCTTAAGGTTAACATCTTTTTTGATATACATTTATTATAGGCCTTCCCTACAGTTGATAAAGATAAGAATTGTTTGGTTGTGCATATTCATGTAAAAGGAGATTTAAATTAAGCTATTTACCATGAGGGAGCAAAAAAATAAACAAAACAAAAAAATAAAAAAAAAGTCAAAATAGCGTTTCCAAAAATGGATAGGTGCACTTACAATGGTGAGCTCTAAACAGCCCAGAGTAAATAGCCCAGAGTCAATAGGAATGGAGAATATCCAGGATTTGCAATTACCACCAATTTCACTAAATGACAAAAACAATTCAATGATGATAAAAACAACAACAATAAATGAAGTTTGTGTGCATGGGCCACAGACAATGCCCATGAGTGCATACAACATTATAAAGGAACATGACTGAAGAGAAATAAAGGTGATGCTACCCTAATTTGAATGTGATCTGAGTTTTGTGGTAATAAGCATTTGAATAAGATTCATAACATTTGGTTGAGGCAAACTAAAGTTAGAGAACAAAAAAAAACAATTTTGGAACAGAAAGAGGTACAGACAGAAAAGGGTTGAACTTAATGCCTCTTCCACTACAACTAAGGCATTAAAAAGAATTAAAATAGGACAACCAGTGTTATTACTTTTGAAAGAGAACAGTCCTCAAATGAAGTTTTAATTAAACATGTATATAGCTTCAA